>NC_062530.1:26580189-26585189 GCF_022655615.1 Tachysurus fulvidraco
TTAAAGTATCCACAGGAATAAATGTTATTAGTAAAAGTTCGAATTTGATTTGATTTGTTTTAGCACTTTAACACTCACCAAAGTCGCGACATTATTAAACACTCCGCTAAAAGACCTAAACTGTAAACTTTAGTCTAGTACAAAATCTAAAGTTTGCAACTCAAACTAAAATACGTAAACGTGATCGAATGAATAAGAACTGAATAGAAACTAACAAAGTCACACCGAAGAACAGAAAAGAAAAAAAAAAACAGAACTGAATTAAAATGTATTAAATAATGGAAAATAAATCTCACACTATTTATTCACAAAATAAATAAATAAATAGATAGATAGATAGATAGATAGATAGATAGATAGATAGATAGATAGATAGATAGATAGATAGATAGATAGATAGATAGATAGATAGATAGATAGATAACATTCAAACCAAATCGAAACTAACGAAAGGAATAAAAATAAATAGAAAACACTAACAAATCGACAGTAAAAATAAAAATGAATAAATACTATTAAAAAAAACAACAACATTTATTTAATGACAGTTAAACACACACACAATAATAAAAAAATAAGAATAAAATAAATAAATAGATAAAAAATTATAAATGAAAAAAATCAAGCTAGTAAAAACACAAATTAATATAAATACAACAGACTAAAACACCGGATATTTAGTTATGCATTAGCATGTTTTAAAGTTAGCAGAATTACTTACAAAACTCGTATAAGTTTTAATTTTACTATAATTAAAGTACCATATTTTTCAAAATAGACTTAAATCCAAAACTAGCATAGATATTTAAACTCGTACGAAACGAACGTCCTGATTTATAGAAAAATAACGAAATGAATATAACGCTAGAGACAAGGCGCACGGAAAAAAGCACTACCGATAAAAACTGTGACGAATGCGTATTTAAAAAAGAACAATTAAAAACATATTATTTAAACAATTATTTAAAACATATTTAAAAACATCAAACTAAAATCTTAGCGGAATTGAATTTATTTATTTATTTATTTTGGTCTGTAAAGGTTTGCTTTTGTGATCATTTCTATCATTCTGTGGAACTCGTTTCGTCTCTAAAAGGAACTTTGGGTATGTTATTTTTGAGAACTGGGTGAAAGTCGTGTGTTTTTATGATCTTTCTTTCTTTCTTTCTTTCTTTCTTTCTTTCTTTCTTTCTTTCTTTCGTACACAAATGTCGAGTAATTAGATGATTTTCCCAGAATTTTATGCTGATAATTCTTTCTTCAGTGCTCACTGAGCTTTGTGTTTTGTTCTCTGCTACACGTTGTGTAGTGTAGTGTAGTGTTGTGTTGTGTTGTGTAGTGTTGTGTTGTGTTGTGTTGTGTTGTGTTGTGTTGTGTAGTGTTGTGTAGTGTAGTGTAGTGTTGTGTAGTGTACTCTAGTGTTGTGTAGTGTAGTGTAGTGTTGTGTGGTGTAGTGTTGTGTAGTGTAGTGTAGTGTAGTGTAGTGTAGTGTTGTGTAGTGTAGTGTTGTGTAGTGTAGTGTTGTGTAGTGTAGTGTTGTGTAGTGTAGTGTTGTGTAGTGTAGTGTTGTGTAGTGTAGTGTAGTGTAGTGTTGTGTAGTGTAGTGTTGTGTAGTGTAGTGTTGTGTAGTGTAGTGTAGTGTTGTGTAGTGTACTCTAGTGTTGTGTAGTGTAGTGTTGTGTTGTGTAGTGTAGTGTTGTGTAGTGTACTCTAGTGTTGTGTAGTGTAGTGTAGTGTTGTGTAGTGTACTCTAGTGTTGTGTAGTGTACTCTAGTGTTGTGTAGTGTAGTGTTGTGTAGTGTAGTGTTGTGTAGTGTACTCTAGTGTAGTGTTGTGTAGTGTAGTGTTGTGTAGTGTACTCTAGTGTTGTGTAGTGTAGTGTTGTGTAGTGTAGTGTAGTGTTGTGTAGTGTACTCTAGTGTTGTGTAGTGTAGTGTTGTGTTGTGTAGTGTAGTGTTGTGTAGTGTAGTGTAGTGTTGTGTAGTGTACTCTAGTGTTGTGTAGTGTAGTGTTGTGTTGTGTAGTGTAGTGTTGTGTAGTGTACTCTAGTGTTGTGTAGTGTAGTGTAGTGTTGTGTAGTGTACTCTAGTGTTGTGTAGTGTACTCTAGTGTAGTGTTGTGTAGTGTAGTGTTGTGTTGTGTAGTGTAGTGTTGTGTAGTGTACTCTAGTGTTGTGTAGTGTACTCTAGTGTAGTGTTGTGTAGTGTAGTGTTGTGTTGTGTAGTGTACTCTAGTGTTGTGTAGTGTACTCTAGTGTAGTGTAGTGTAGTGTTGTGTTGTGTAGTGTTGTGTTGTGTTGTGTAGTGTTGTGTAGTGTTGTGTAGTGTAGTGTAGTGTTGTGTAGTGTAGTGTAGTGTTGTGTAGTGTAGTGTTGTGTAGTGTACTCTAGTGTTGTGTAGTGTAGTGTAGTGTTGTGTAGTGTAGTGTTGTGTAGTGTACTCTAGTGTTGTGTAGTGTAGTGTAGTGTTGTGTAGTGTAGTGTTGTGTAGTGTACTCTAGTGTTGTGTAGTGTAGTGTAGTGTTGTGTAGTGTACTCTACTGTTGTGTAGTGTACTCTAGTGTAGTGTTGTGTAGTGTAGTGTTGTGTAGTGTACTCTAGTGTTGTGTAGTGTAGTGTTGTGTTGTGTAGTGTAGTGTAGTGTACTCTAGTGTTGTGTAGTGTAGTGTAGTGTTGTGTAGTGTACTCTAGTGTAGTGTTGTGTAGTGTAGTGTTGTGTAGTGTACTCTAGTGTTGTGTAGTGTAGTGTTGTGTTGTGTAGTGTAGTGTTGTGTAGTGTTGTGTAGTGTTGTGTAGTGTACTCTAGTGTTGTGTAGTGTACTCTAGTGTTGTGTAGTGTAGTGGTGTGTAGTGTAGTGTTGTGTTGTGTTGTGTAGTATAGTGGTGTGTAGTGTAGTGTTGTGGTGTGTAGTGTAGTGTTGTGGTGTGTAGTGTAGTGGTGTGTTGTGTAGTGTAGTGTTGTGGTGTGTAGTGTAGTGTTGTGTAGTGTAGTGTTGTGTTGTGGTGTGTAGTGTTGTGTTGTGGTGTGTAGTGTAGTGTTGTGGTGTGTAGTGTTGTGGTGTGTAGTGTAGTGTTTTGTCTTGTCGTGGTTGTTGTTGTGGTGTGTCGTAGTGTTGTGTTGTGGTGTGTCGTGTCGTGTTTGTGGTGTGTTCTTGTGTTGTGGGTGTGTCGTGTTTGTGGTGTGTCGTGTAGTGGGTGTTGTGTCTGTGTCGTGGTCGTGTTGTGGTGTGTCCGTGTCGTGTTTGGTGGGTGGTTGTAGTGTGTGTGTGGTGGTGTGGGTGTGTCGTGTGGTGTGGGTGGTGTGGTGTGTGTGTAGTGTTGTGTGTGGTGTGTAGTGTGTGTGTGTGTTGTGGGTGTGTGTGGTGTGTGTGGTGTGTGTGTGGTGTGTTTGTGGTGTGGTGTGTAGTGTGTGTGGTGTGGGGTGTGTGTGTGGTGTGGGGCGTGTAGTGTGTGTGGTGTGTAGTGTCGTGTGTGTTGGGTGTGTGTGTGTGGTGTGTGGGTGTGTAGTGTGTGTTGTGGGTGTCGTGTGTGGTGTGGTGTGTGTGGCGTGTGTGGTGTGGTGTGTCGTGTGTGTTGTGGTGTGTGGTCGGGTGTGTGGTGTGTCGTGTGTGTTGTGGTGTGTCGTGTGTGTAGTGTGGTGTGGTGTGTGTCGTGTTGTGGTGTGTTCCTGTTGTGGTGTGTCCGTGTCGTTGTCGTGGTCAGTGTTAGTGGTGTGTAGTGTCGTGTTGTGGTGTGTCGTGTCTTGTGTGTTGTGTGTCTGTGTCGTGTTGTGGTGGTGTCGTGTTGTAGTTGTGGTGTGTCGTGTTTGTGGTGTGTCGTGTCGTGTTAGTGGTGTGTCGTAGTCCGTGGTTGTGGTGTGGATCCGTGTTGTGGTGGTGTCGTGTTGTTGTGTGATCGTTGTTGGTGTTGTGGGTGTGTCGTGTCGTGTTGTGGTGTGCGTGGTGTCGTGTCGTGTTGTGGTGTGTCCGTGGTCGTGTTGTGGTGGTCGTAGGCGTTGATGGTGTCGTGTTTGGCTGGTGTGTCCGTGTCGTGTTGTGGTGTGTCGTGTCGTGTTGTGGTGCTGTCGTGTAAGTGGTTGTGGTGTGTAGTGTTGTGTTGTGGTGTGGTGTGTAGTGTAGTGTTGTGGTGTGTAGTGTTGTGTTGTGGTGTGTAGTGTAGTGTTGTGGTGTGTAGTGTAGTGTTGTGGTGTGTAGTGTAGTGTTGTGGTGTGTAGTGTAGTGTTGTGGTGTGTAGTGTAGTGTTGTGGTGTGTAGTGTTGTGGTGTGTAGTGTTGTGTTGTGGTGTGTAGTGTAGTGTTGTGGTGTGTAGTGTAGTGTAGTGTAGTGTTGTGTAGTGTTGTGTTATTTAAAACATTTAAAAACATCAAACTAAAATCTTAGCGGAATTGAATTTATTTTTTTGGTCTGTAAAGGTTTGCTTTTGTGATCATTTCTATCATTTTGTGGAACTCGTTTCGTCTCTAAAAGGAACTTTGGGTATTTTATTTTTGAGAACTGGGTGAAAGTCGTGTGTTTTTATGATGTTTGTGAATGTTTCTCAGACGCAGATAAACGAGTGCGCCCCACTCTGTCCAGGGTAAAGAGACGAGCGCGAGCGCGAATGCGTCGCCTGATTGATCCTCTGTCCGAGCTCGGACTTAATCACAGCGCAGAACTCAAACAGCTCCGGCGCAGCCCCGTGTTTGCGCTGAGAAACAAATTGATGGCCATATAATCATCTGCATGCTTCTTAATCGCTTAAGTAATCATTAATGACAGATCCGGAATATTTGCTGTGCGTCCGTCGCTTTACTGAAGTAACTGAAGTAAATATTTTAATCAGATTGATATCAAATAACACAGCAGTTAAAATCTGACGTTTACGACATCTGTGTCGTAAAGCAGCAGAAGCTAATCAATAAGAGAAGATGATTTACACCCTGAGGACAGGAAATAGACGAGCTTGTGTTGCAAACAAAGTGAGCGTTAATGTGTGCGTGTGTGTGTGTGTGTGTGTGTGTGTG
>NC_062530.1:26590189-26592689 GCF_022655615.1 Tachysurus fulvidraco
TCTTCTTCTTCTTCTTCTTCTTCTTCTTGTTGTTGTTGTTGTTGTTGGTGTTGTTGTTCTTCTTCTTCTTTCTTGTTGTTGTTGTTGTTGTTCTTCTTCTTCTTCTTCTTCTTCTTCTTCTTCTTCTTCTTCTTCTTCTTCTTCTTCTTCTTCTTCTTCTTCTTCTTCATCTTCTTCTTCTTCTTCTTCTTCTTCTTCTTCTTCTTCTTCTTCTTCTTCTTTCTTGTTGTTGTTGTTGTTGTTGTTGTTGTTGTTGTTCTTCTTCTTCTTCTTCTTTCTTGTTGTTGTTGTTGTTGTTGTTGTTGTTCTTCTTCTTCTTCTTCTTCTTCTTCTTCTTCTTCTTCTTCTTCTTCTTCTTCTTCTTCTTGTTGTTGTTGTTGTTGTTGTTGTTGTTGTTGTTGTTGTTGTTGTTGTTGTTGTTGTTGTTGTTGTTGTTCTTCTTCTTCTTCTTCTTCTTCTTCTTCTTCTTCTTCTTCTTCTTCTTCTTCTTCTTCTTATTATTATTATTATTATTATTATTATTATTATTATTATTAATTCTACTGTATATAAAGATATTGAATGTTTTTATATAAATCCATTTCATTACAGAATTTATTTGAGATCATTTTATCCCCAGATGCACAAATGTATATATTTTATTTCAGATAAAACTACAATGAAGGAAACGTATTAAGAAATGATGAAGTTTATTAGGTGTGTGTACGTGTGTGTAGATGTGTGTACGTGTGTGTAGATGTGTGTACGTGTGTGTAGATGTGTGTAGGTGTATGAAGATGTGTGTAGATGTGTGTAGGTGTGTACGTGTGTGTAGATGTGTGTACATGTGTGTAGATGTGTGTAGGTGTGTACGTGTGTGTAGATGTGTGTACATGTGTGTAGATGTGTGTAGGTGTGTACGTGTGTGTAGATGTGTGTACATGTGTGTAGATGTGTGTACATGTGTGTAGATGTGTGTACGTGTGTGTAGATGTGTGTAGGTGTGTGTAGATGTGTGTATGTGTGTATAGACGTGTGTACATGTGTGTAGATGTGTGTACGTGTGTGTAGACGTGTGTACATGTATGTAGACGTGTGTACGTGTGTGTAGGTGTGTGTACGTGTGTGTAGACGTGTGTACATGTGTGTAGATGTGTGTACGTGTGTGCCGGTGTGTGTACGTGTGTGTAGACGTGTGTACATGTGTGTAGATGTGTGTGTAGGTGTGTGTCGATGTGTGTACGTGTGTTTAGACGTGTGTACATGTGTGTAGACGTGTGTACGTGTGTGTAGGTGTGTTTAGATGTGTGTACATGTGTGTAGACGTGTGTACATGTGTGTAGACGTGTGTACGTGTGTGTAGGTGTGTGTAGATGTGTGTACATGTGTGTAGATGTGTGTACATGTTGTAGACGTGTGTACATGTGTGTAGATGTGTGTAGACGTGTGTACATGTGTGTAGACGTGTGTACGTGTGTGTAGGTGTGTGTAGATGTGTGTACATGTGTGTAGATGTGTGTACATGTGTGTAGACGTGTGTACATGTGTGTAGATGTGTGTACATGTTGTAGACGTGTGTACATGTGTGTAGATGTGTGTAGACGTGTGTACATGTGTGTAGACGTGTGTGTAGATGTGTGTACGTGTGTGTAGACGTGTGTGTAGATGTGTGTAGACGTGTGTGTAGACTTGTGTACGTGTGTGTAGACGTGTGTACGTGTGTGTAGACGTGTGTATTTTCGAGTGAACGGTGTGGAGACAATAAGACACACAGCTCGCCTGTTATTAAATGAATAAAGAGGCAGAGACGCTTATTGATTTTCAGCTGTTTTCCCTCAGGCTTTGGAATGGCGATTACACACACACACACACACACACAGACACACACACGCACACACACACACACGCACACACACACACGCACACACACACACAGCAGGGATTTAAAAGTGAGAGGATAATAACTCTGCTGGTTAAACTGTCATTTAAACCACCATTTTGTTTCAGAGTATCCATTATTATTATTATTATTATTATTATTATTATTATTATTATTATTATTATTATTATTATTATTATTATTATAAGCGATGATTGTTGACTGCAATAATGTTAAAATAGAATTTTATTTTCTTTATGTTATATGATATATTTTGTTGTAGGATTTTTAGGATGTTTATTGTCATTTTATTTATTATATTTTTTAAAAATAAAGTGAGCACAAACTGCTAATAATAATAATAATAATAATAATAATAATAATAATAATAATAATAATAATAATAATAATAATAACAAAGCAGTTATCTGTAAGTTTAGACATTATCAGTGAATGAACGTCATTATTCATTACATTTTAGAATTATATTTATTTTGTAGATATAATGTTGTAAAATTCAGTATAAGTGATTTGTCTCATATCTTACTGTGTAAAATTATATTTTAAAATTTCATTTCTGTAAATGTGATGAAAATAATACAGTTCCCTATAATAATAATAATAATAATAATAATAATAATA
>NC_062530.1:26597689-26600044 GCF_022655615.1 Tachysurus fulvidraco
GCTTTTGCTTCATTCTCCAGGAAGTTCAACACAAACCCCCACAGGTTAATAACGTCTGCTGACGTAGCTGTTAGCATAACAGAGAGCCTTTATAACCTCTTACAGGAACTTCAGCGTCGGCTACTTAATGCTAACATGCTAATACCGATGCTAACTATGCTAACTAAATTCTGTTAACAAAACTTCAGAATCTTCGAACGTCTAGAGTCTTAAAGTCGATATGAAAATGATATTTACAATAAATCTAAATCACAGTGAATATTTATCATCGAAAATTTAATTCAATATCTCATTATTATTTTATATATTTGTTTGTATTGTTTTTGGTTGTGCTTATATTTTTTTATTTGTTTTTAGAATTTTATTTTATTTAATGTTTTAAAATCTATTTAAATAATTTCTAAAAATTAATTTCTAATATTTTTTCTGGTTGAATTTTTATTTATTTATTTGTTTGTTTGTTTGTTTGTTTGTTTGTTTACATTTTGATCATGTTATATATTTGACATACAGTAAAGATGTGATGATTCTCCACTGACATTAATTTACCATTTAAACTAATGGATGTTAAATATAATAAAGTACAATGTGAATGTTTGTTCTTGGTGTCTGAGGCGTGTTTATTTAGTCGTTAGTCAGAACAGATAAAAGATGTTCCTGTAATAGACATTTTGAGAAAGTTGGCTTCGGGTTTCTGTCCCACGTAAGATAAGAAACAAAGCTCTGAAGGTCAGTAAATTCCTGGCCATATTGTGTGTGAGTGCGGCGGCGGCGGTGAGGGCCGCGTCAGCGGGCACGTGCAGATGTCCACCCTGCTCGGCTAGCGTGCGCCGGGTGAAAGGTCACGCTGACCTTTGTCGGTTAGGGCGGTCAGTGAGGTCACAGCTTCACTTCCATGGCTGCAGGAGCAGATGGACAGAACGCCTCTCCTCCCCCCGATCCCTCTCAGAAACCAAGACTAATGAAGCCACGCTTCTGCTACGGCGTCTCCTTTCACAAACAGAACGAGGGAACAGCTGGAAACGTCCTGTCAACATTTCATGGGCCAGAGAACACTTACATGTGCTTCAGCAGTACAGAAGATCCTTCTTCTGCGTGGCAGAGCGGCAGAACGGCAGAGTTTAGCGCCTCAGAAACTCAACGTCACAAAATAAGTCGCTAAATATTCCAATTAATATTCATGAAATTCACAAGCAAAAGAAATCAAACGCACAATTTTCCCTTCGTCTTAAACGACGGTTTAATATCTGAGGTTTGTGTTGATCAGCGGATTAGAGGAACCTCACAGCGTGTTCTGGTCATCATCATTTACAACATCAGCAGTAAAGAGAAAGCTTCATGAGGTCAGAGGTTCACAAACAGCTGTGTTAATATTTAATATTAATATTTAATGTTCCTGATAATCACAACCATGATGAGGGACGAGAGAAGAAATAATAACCTTATAAAGTTTTACACCACAATAATATGATGCATTAACTTTCCTTAAAGACTAATAATAATAATAATAATAATAATAATAATAATAATAATAATAATAATAATAATCACAACAACAATAATAATCATACATTATTAAATGTAATTAAATATTAAATATTAAATTATTACATGTTAATAATACATGTGGCAATTTATTACATCCTAAAAAGAAAATAAGAAGAAAGACATTTTTTATTAAAACCCATTAACCTAGTGCATGTGTGTGTTTTTTTTGTGTGTCTGTGAGTGTGTGTGTGTGTGTGTGTGAGTGTGTGTATGTTTGTGTTACACACACAATTTTATTTATATATATATATATATATAGTGTTTTATTAGATCATATTCTGAGAATTTGCAGTAATCCAATATTTGTGTTGACGTGTAAGAAGGATGGAGGAGAATTAAAAAGGATGGAGCTCTGAGTGGAGAGAGGAGAAGAAGGAAGAAGAGGGAAGGAAGAAGCCAGAGCGTTTATGGATCTGATACTTCAGGAGGTTCAGCTTGTGATTATGTGCTCACTATGAGGATGAAACGTAGGTCATCTCTCTCTCCTATCTCCTAGATAGAGATAGATAGCAGAGAGATAATCTCTTCTCTCTATGTTAAGTCGATCTTCTCCCGATCTCTCTATCTATTCTCTCTCTCTCTATTCTCTCAGTCCCGATCTACTCTGTCACTCTCTCTGATTCTTTCTATGTTCTCTCTCTATGTAAAAAAAGGTTCTCTCTCTTCTCTTCTTCTCTCTCCTATCTTCTCTCTCTCTTCTCCTCTCTTATCTGTCTATCTGTCCCTCTCTCGTCTTCTATTCCCTCTCTTGTATTTCTCTGTCCCTCTCTCTCGTAAGTCTCTCTCTCATCCCCATCTCTCTCTCTC
>NC_062530.1:26600544-26623044 GCF_022655615.1 Tachysurus fulvidraco
TAGAGAAGAGAAACAGAGAGGAGAAAGATAGAGGAGAAACAGATTTTTGGAGATAGTGGTACGAGTAGAGAGAAGGTTTTTAGTAGAGAGGGTTGAGAGAAGAAAAAGAGAGAGTTTAGAGATCGGAAGAGAGAGAGAAAGAGGTAGTAGAGAGAAGAAAATGTAGAGAGAAACAGAGAGAGAGGTTTAGAGGAGAGTTTCGGGTATTTTAGAGAGAAGAAACAGAGAGAGAGATTAGAGTAGAGAGCCCCAGAGAGAGGAGAAACAGAGAGAAGAGAGAGAGAGAGAGAGAGAGAGAGAGAGAGAGAGAGAGAGAGAGAGAGAGAGAGAGAATTAAAGTATTGGCTTCAGTCCTCGCTGTGGTTCTCAGTGTGGTTCTGGAATGAATTGTTGTATGATTCTCATTGATTTCTGGGATGATGATGATGATGATGATGATGATGATGATGATGATGATGATGATGATGATGATGATGATGAGATTTGTATAGTGATTCTTGATTTTTCACTATCGTGCTGAAATTCTTATGATAACTAGTGGTTTGGTAATTTTTCTAGAATATTTCTAGTGTAGCTGTAAAATCTGTAGTAGAGCTACAGAAGTCCTTGTGATCCCTCAGTGTGGCCCTAACGTGGCTCTGAGATTGTTCTGGTGAAGGTTGGTGGTGCTGCTGCGTTTAACTGGAAATTAAAATGCGGTGAGCTCGATGAGCAGTTTGAGTCCTAGCAAAGGCAGTTGCTAGGCAATCGGGAAAGTTGAGAATTCACACCGCGCATGTGCTAATAACATGTTTGCCTGCAAAAAACTTTTACACGGACAACGTAACGGGAGCCGCAGCTACGGAAACGAGACCTCTGTAAGTGCCCCGAACAAACCTGCATCTTTCAGCCATGTTGTGCTGTTTAAGTTCGTTCACCTAAAGTCAGATGTTGTAAAGCTTGGAGGAAAGAGGTGTGAGATCAGTGAGACGCTAACTTGTACCTGTTAGCCTTTAGCTTACGGAATGTCAAAGGTAGTCTACACTGTCATTTTCAGGCGTTTTGTTTCACTGTAATTTCCTGACATGTTTGCGGCTCGTTCGCTTTCATCCCGCCGGAGGTCCGTCGTACTGAAAGCTAAGGACCGCCGTTGGGTTTTTTCCGTTCACGCCCAGCCTGGTGTTAGCGGCCACTTCCAGCCTGATGCCTCTGACATGTTGATCATACACGAGAGAAAGAAAATTGATTTCCGTGGCAGAAAACACTGTCCAATTTTCCCCCTCCCGATCCTGTAATTTTATGTCCACAACAAAATAAAAGGTTATTTTTTTTCTCTTGGTTGATATAAGGGGAGGAGAGAGAGAGAGAGAGAGAGAGAGAGAGAGAGAGAGAGAGAGAGAGAGAGAGAGAGAGAGAGAGAGAGAGAGAGAGAGAGAAACAGCTGGAAAAAAATTAATAGAAACTTTATTGAAGGACAGAGAGGATGACAGTAATGATGGCAATGATGATGATGATGATCGTGGTGGTGGTGGTGGTGGTGATGAGGGTCTGTGGTGAAGAAAAGGCCACTTTGATAGAGCGGGTAATGTGTGTGTGAGCCGCCGATAGGTGACATGGCTAAAGCCCTGCTGAGGACAAAACAGCATGCAATTTGGACAGTTTACTGGTCATTGTACAAATCCGTGGACGATTGCTAGCGCTTGTAAAGGGTTTAGTGTCACTCGATAGTGGCCCCTCCTCAGCGCTCGCACACAAAGGTGGCCATTTTCTTACGGCAAGAGAAAACCTCTTCGATTAGAGAGCAAAGTAAGAACAGACTAAGGATGAAACAAAGAAATGAGCTGAAACGAGTGAACAAGTGGTTCATGCTAATGTGACATTCGATTAGAAAACGTTCGGTAGTTTAAGGGTGAAATGTAAGAGCTTGAGTCTTTCCTGGTTGCTTAAAATGTGGAACAAAATGACTTGGTGAAAAAAAAAATAAATTGCTAGTTTCCGATGTTGATATCGTGAAAATACGATCAGTTGGCTGAGCAGATCTTTTGGGTTTCAGATGCAAAGGTATAATATAAAATATGGGGTAAACTAAATAAAAATGATATTTATATAGTGCAACAGTGGGGCGCACGGTGGCTTAGTGGTTAGCATGTTTGCCTCATACCTCCAGGGTTCGGGGTTCGTTGGGGATTCCCGCCTCCGCCTTGTGTGTGTGGAGTTTGCATGTTCTCCCCGTGCCTCGGGGGTTTCCTCCGGGTACTCCGGTTTCCTCCCCCGGTCCAAAGACATGCATGGTAGGTTGACTGGCATCTCTGGAAAATTGTCCGTAGTGTGTGAGTGTGTGTGTGTGTGTGAGTGTGTGTGTGCCCTGTGATGGGTTGGCACTCCGTCCAGGGTGTATCCTGCCTCGATGCCCGATGACGCCTGAGATAGGCACAGGCTCCCCGTGACCCGAGAAGTTCGTATAAGCGGTAGAAGATGAATGAATGAATGAATGAATGAATGAATAGGTGAACAGTCAATTCAACAGCTTTACGGAAATTATGATACGTCTCTAGATCCCAGAAGCCTGAAGTCACAGTGGCAAAGGAAAACATCTTGAGAAGTCATGAGAAGAAACCTTTAGAGGAACCAGACCCGAAAGTTACCTTCACTGTGCTAAGTGTGTAGCATAGATGCTCAGTGTGAGTGGAGTGTGAATAAAAGTCCTGGGTCAAGCACAGGACAGGACGGGACAGGTCTTCATGATTACAGCAGTAGCTCAGAAATATCTATGGTAGTCCATCAACAGAGCCAGAAACTCCAACCAGGAGCTTCAGTATGAATAAGACAGAGGAACATCAGCAGGAATTCTGGAAGTCTAGCACTGACAGTATGAATAAAAGGGAGGGTCTGAATGTGACACAGGGGTGAGGACCACCAGGGACATAAAAAGTTTCGAAATCGAGAGCTGTTAGAGATCAAAGCAGTGCTGGGGGAATGGAGAGGTTGGCAAGAGGAAGCAAAACACACGTTTCTAACCCTCAGTGATCACTGCAACCTTGTCCGACTCCACAAAGTCCGTAAGCATAGTCAAGCTTGTCAAGTCAAGTCAAGGGACTCCTGACTACTTTAACCTACCGATCGTGAAGTGGGTCATGAAGTGGGTTTATTCTTCTCCCAGTTGGGACATTTGTAAAATACAGATTTGTGATACTTGCATCACAAGTTAGGACACTGTGACCTTCTCCAAACCTCGACTGATTCCTCAGAGTCCTAATTTCCACAGTCACGTTTTGGTTTCGATCGTTGAGGGCTTCAGAAGTCTAAGACAAAAAGGAGGAGTTTCTTTGAGAGCATCCACATCATCTGAGTACCAGGAAGTTTCACTCCTTAAAGTGAAGGAAAAATTCCAGCATAACTAATCAGGGGCAGCAGCTTCTTTTCCTTATCAAACAGTATCGGTACAGTTATAAAGGACACTCATGAGTTGCAACAGAAGACTTTAGACCTTCATTTATGGGTTTCTTTAAAAGTACCTGGACCATCCATGTACCAGACCTACAGAAAGACAAAGGCAAGACCAAGCCACCTACTTGGCCACCACAACCCTGGAATTGAAGATACCCCCATATACCTGGGGTGGACTTGCAGTTGCACTAGTTCCTCTTTTCCACCAGAAAGAACCGGGTGCTGGTTCAGAGCTAGTGCTGGTGCTGGTTCAATGTTGGTTCCACTGGCGAACCTTCTAAGAACCGGTTTGCCTTTCCGTCAGTTAGAGAGCATCACAGAGCCGAGTGTGACGTCACTGTATACGTGTCACGTTACACAGCAACGTTAGCGCAGCAGCGGCAAACACAAACACGACAACAAAAATGTTGTGTTACTGTTAATGCTCATGGCTTTGTGAACCTACATTAGCATCCAAACGCGGCGAATAAAACGTGTACGTGCGGCTCAGTGTAATCTGTATAAACGGAGGTTGTGATCGATAAAGTACATAACGTTATTTTATCATTAACACAGAAAAACGTTAGCCTTAGCATGTAGCTACCTACTATCACGTGTGCTGATAATGTATCATATCGAGGTAAAGTAAAAGTGTATTAAACATTAGTATACTTAAGGTACATTATCAAATGCGCTAACAGTAGCCCCGCCCACAGCCCCGCCCCCAGCTCCTGACGCAAGCGGTTCTTAAGTCTAGACCAGAAACGTTTTGGTGCTACTTAAGAACCACTTTTCCTGGTTCGGAGCCGGTGCTTTGGGTGTCGAAAAAGAAAAAACTGGTTCTAAATTAGGCTCCGAACCTGCACTCAAACTGCCTCGGTGGAAAAGGGGCATAGGAGAAGTGGATTTCCCGAAGATGACATGGCTTTGAAAGCAACGATACAATCTGAGAGGCAGGTTCAGTGTTGAGAATTGCAGGAATGTACCTTCTGTCTGTCAGCGGTCTTTCTCACCTCCCTCACTTCTACTGTAGGTCAACCACTACATTGTTGACTAAGCTTGATCTGCACAGCGCCTCAATGAGGACTAGAGGAGGAACCTGCAATGTCCAAGCTAAATAGATCCAAGTAAACACCTTCCCCAGTTAGATTAACAAAGGGATCGATGCTTACATTGCCTTACGTTACATCTACAATCGTACAGTAGCAAGAAAAAAATGTAGGCTACATAAAAGGTTAATGCAGCATTACTGCAAAGAAATCAGGGTCATAATGATGGAGGGAGGGTGGTGGGGTTAGTGTAGCATGGAGCTGTCTTGGGGTCATCTGTCTATTAGTGTGATTTATATCCGATAGTTACATCAATGTTCATGAAGATGATATTAATTGCCTAATACCCACCTAATTCCAGCCCGAAAGGAAAGATTGATTCTGGTGTGTAATTTGTCATAAATGTTACGAAGGGAGGATAATCTCAGAAAGGTGTAGAGCGTCTGACGAGTGGAAGATACAGGTATCAGAATACCGGACTGAAAAGAAAGAGGGAGAGGTATAGAGAAAACGACACGTGTTGATTGACGAGGAAATGAAACAAAGGGAGTAGGAATAAGAACAAGGTTGAAGGAGTGAATGAAATAAAGATGAAGGAGAAATGAAAGGAAAATAAATAAAAGAGAGAAAGTAACAGAGATATTAAAGATAGACAGAAAGAAAAAAAACAACAACAAAGAAACAAAGAACAGTGTTCCAGTTGAAAGGAGTGTCTTGTACTCTGGTCTTTCTTTCTCGTTAGGGTGGAGAGACGAATCCAGTGGTGAATTGTGAAGGGTGGAGACTCACACAGGGCATCAGGGGGGTCGCGACCTTGACTATCGATCCGAGTCTCCATAATTTCCCGGGCTTGCTGAGGCTCCCTCATTCTCCTCCCTTCCACCTCCACCTTCTCTCTACCTGCAGAAGTACATTAGGACAGAAATCCATAAGGCAGCGCTGTTCATCCAAGCACAGGAAGAAACTGAATTAAAGGTTAGAAAACAATCTGGGCACGCCGAGCGGCCGATTCATCACCATCCCGGCGTGGCAGCTCGGTGGGAGGGCCACAGACGAGGAGATGGACTCATCCGTGCTCATCTGTCAGGAAGGAGGATCTTAAACACTGATGAGGAATTTGAGCCAAGGTCAGAGCGACTCCGAGCCATCAGACGTGACTGAGAGAGAAGGGAAATGAGATGTTCTATCTTTATTCTACATGCCAAAGAGGCGAAAGTAACTACAGTCATCACAGGACAGTTTAACATCTTAATTAAGATGTAACTCAAACTGAAATTCAGCCTCAATTCAACTCCAGAAATCACAAAACACTGAAGATGATGTAATGATAAAACTCCAACTCTTTAACTACAGAAATTACACAGTTATCAGTTATTATACTGCACACTGAGGCTTTCTTTGTTGTCATAAGAACTGTTTTTTTTTTTCTTGATTTGTTGTGTGTGAAATCTTTAGATTCATCACATTTATCTATTGGTCAATTCTTAAAGGCAAGGTCTCTGATTTTTGAGAAATGTTTTAGAAAACTGAGTCGAATTCTAAACGAAAATCAAAACAAAATCAAAACTAACGTGTAGCCAATGAACAGAAAGGGGCGGGGCTTGTCGATATGCGGAGAGAGTGTTCGGTGCGCGTGTGTGACGTCAGCAGAAAGCGGTTTTAACATCGACATGGAGGATAAAAACAAAGAAAGAAAGAGAAGAAAGACTTACGATAAGGACAAGAAGTAGGACGTGTTAATATAGGATCAGCTTTCCAGCGCTGGAGAGAACTGAAGGAGCAGGAAGTCGGCCACATATTCACAGGTTGGAGTTTCCCGAGTCAATAACTCCTGAGCTAAACGCTGTTACTACACAAATAACACCTCTTTTCTATCGTAGTAATGTAGAGAGGCAGCTACAACCGCGTTTTGTGTAGTAACAGCGTTTAGCTCAGGAGTTATCGACTCGGGAAACTCCGACCTGTGAATATGTGGCCGACTTTACTTAAGACGCCGAGGCGCTTTTTTCCTTCTCGATAGGTGAGTAACGTTGGTTTTGCTTTGTTACACAGAACTAATATATGCCTTTGTCCTTTACATCATTATGCTTGTGTGCCATTTTTGCTTGTTTGTTTATCTACAATCGTATTGTTCTTCCCTTCAGCTATGATAAAGACACGTTTCTTTCTGTTAGTCGCCTGGGTTACGTATGTATGTGTGGGCGGAGCTATCGATACAGGGGTGGGACCCATTTGAGTTAGGGGCGTGTTTGTTTTGGTGATTTTATATGTCAACATTGGCTTTCAAAAATCGGAGACCGCACCTTTAATCCATTACCAAGAACCCCTCCAGATCCAAATCCTGATAGCTAGTAGAATCCTTCTAGAAACGTCTGTCCACTCGGTGGGCATCTTGGGATGTTCTGAAAATCAAACAAAAGACCCAAAACGTTGAATCTTGTATTTGGAACGATGTAGAAACTTTAAAAAAAAAGATCGAAATGGTGTAAATTTCGTGAACCACAAATAAGTGTATTATTGTTGTTGTTATGGTTCTGAGAATTCGCACTAATCCCAGAATGTGATTGGCTCTCTGTATTGTGAGGGTGGTGCTTTTGTACTGCAATCCCATAATGCAGTGCCTCTCAAGCCGCACATGGAGAAACGCCACAGAAATAGTGTTCAGTGCTTAGAAATGTTTGGAGGTTAGAAATTTCACACAGTGTACCTGTTTCTGAGTATGCTAACAGGATATGCTAACAAATCTGACAGGTTAAACTCCATCACCGCATTAAGGTTAGTGGAAACGACGCAGTGTGTAGAAGTTAGAGACCCGTCTGATCTTAGTGTGAATTCTCCTGACTACTGCAGATATGTTAGAGCTGATGATGAAATGTTAACGTAACGTACGAGTTGCTGACGTTAATCGAGAGAAAAGGTTTCCAGCCAACATGTCTGGGGTCTCATAGAGCGAGCGACAAAGCTAGCGTACGCGCTAATGGACACAAGAAATTCTCTGTTCCCTCAGGATCGGTTCGAAGACCCGTTCAAAACCTTCTAATGCAGTTCGTTAGTGTTCCTGTGACTCACTTTGACTGATGATGGATTTTTTTTGAACCACGGGATGAATTCGAGAGTTAGACCATGTTGTTGAAGAAGCACTTTAATTTCGAGATGAGGAAGGTGCCTTTGTTGTTTTGCTTGAATTAATCTGCGTGTCCTCCCATGGCAGTGTAAACTGATCCTGTGACAAGGCCATGTGGAGGTAGAGAAATGTAATGAAGAGCAGTGGGCAGAGTACCGACCCCTGTGGGACGCCTGACGGTGTTACAGTGATCTGTAAAGCCAAACATCTCATTAAACTTGACAAAGGATTTGGAAATCAGGTGCCACTGCGTCTCAGGGTGGAGATGGAGGTCTGTCGTGGCTCCGTGACGTCCCCCGTCACACAAAATGAAAGTTTTGATCGTCGATCTTTTGCGAGTTTGCTCCTAGCTTTTTTCAGAATTGGTCTCATTTTCCACCGCATTTAATGAGGACTGCAATTGAGAACCTGCTGAGATGAGGGCATGAGTCCCCTATTGGATGAAATGATTTTTTTTCTCTCTCTCTCTTTCTCTCTTTCTCTCTCGCTGTCTCTAACAAGCCTATGAAGAGGACACTAGAAATCATCTCCAGCAATTTTGGTAATGGCTTTTGAGACAGCCGCCTGCTTTGTCGGGTAATGATGACAAATGACGGCTTGAAAAGGCTTTGGAGACAAGAGACTCGAGAAGTAGAGATGCGAACGGAGAAAAAGAAAGACAGACATGCAGAGAGAGAGAGAGAGAGAGAGAGAGAGAGAGAGAGAGAGAGAGAGAGAGAGAGAGAGAGAGAAACGGACGCTTGCATAAATTGCTGGAGGAGTATTTTTCCGGTTGATTGTCCAAAATTGGCGTATATTAGACTGTTAGCTTAGGGTAAATTCTTAGCCATGGAGAAAAGAGAGAGAGAGAGAGAGAGAGAGAGAGAGAGAGAGAGCACTTTACCCAAACCCTTGATCCCTTTCTTGTTTCTTTTCTCAACAGGTGAAACAAAAACCAGCTCAGGTGAAACTAATCGTCTGATCGGTCCGAGGGGTTTAACCGACCGACCGTCAGAGGCTATTCACTTCCACGGCGTCGGAGGAGAGACGGCCTTCTGACGGCTCATTTAAAACAAATTCGAGCGCATCACATGTCAGCCCGGAGTCAGTTTAACCGTCCAGTTCTCCCAGATGACAGAGTGCATCATAGCTATTATGGCCGCGGCTGACATTTTCCAAGCCGTGACATTTCAATAAAGCGCTCGGAGGTCAGGAGCTCCGTCTTCGCTAAACGCTCGGCTTTAAGGTTAATTGGCATAAAGCTATAGGCAAAGAAATATAGAGCTATTGTATATGGTGAAATGTTGGTGTAGTCACACGCTACGATGGAATTTTTTAAAAATGTGGGTATAAACGGTGGAGGACGTCGTGTAAACATCGCCTCGTTCTCTGACTCACTGCGAGTCGGCAGTAATATTTAAAGTCCAGAGCTTTAACCTGACACAAACTGCTTGTTGTTGAGGAATCGATAAGAAACACGGACATGCTGTGCGACTGTTCAAAAAATAAATATATATATAAATATATTGTGATATTTTATCGAGACATCCGGCGTGGGATGAGATCGATGTTTGTAAATGCAGAAAGCTTGTCCACTGTGGCACTGAGACGCTGCCAGACTCCCACAGGCTCCAGGTGTTACTTTCATTCTGTGTGTTTTACGTAGCTTCCTGCTTAGATGTTAAATATCTCACCAAGGGCACGGACATGGTACATGGCACACGGCACACGGCACACGGCACTCGGCACACGGCACTCGGCTCACGGCTCACGGCACTCGGCTCACGGCACACGGCACTCGGCACACGGCACACGGCTCACGGCACACGGCTCACGGCACTCGGCACACGGCACACGGCTCACGGCTCACGGCACTCGGCACACGGCTCACGGCACTCGGCACTCGGCACTCGGCACTCGGCACACGGCACACGGCTCACGGCTCACGGCACTCGGCACACGGCACACTGAGACAAGGGAACGGAAGGAAACACGGTCTGGTGCTCGCGGCCTGTCCGACACCATGTTCTAACTAGAGGAGCCGCTTACCTACTGTGTATCAATACACTATATTTAAAAGTCAGATCTCACTCTCTCTCACTCTCTCTCCCACTCTCTCTCTCTCTCTCTCTCACACTCTCCCACTCAGTCTCTTTCTCTCTCTCACTCTCTCTCACTCACTTTCTCTCTCCCACTCTCTCACTCACTTTCTCTCTCTCTCTCACTCTCTCTCACTCTCTCTCACTCACTCACTGTCTCACTCACTCTCTCACTCTCTCTCTCTCTCTCTCTCTCTCTCTCTCTCACTCTCTCTCACTCTCTCTCTCTCTCTCTCACTCTCTGGCTCCTGACATGACAAACTCACCGAGCTGGTCACACATCACACACATCAACAGGAAAATCTATACGTCATGAAGCATTAAAAAAAGCCTTCAGACTCCACTTCATTATTAATGGCTGCCTCTTCTAGGAAGTACTCAAAGCTGGTTCTGGGAGTCGCGCCGTTTGATAAGCAGCAAAGTTTCCGGTAAAATCTCACAGCCTCTCTCTCTCTCTCTCTCTCTCTCTCTCTCTCTCTCTCTCTCTCTGTGTTTAATCCCTGATGAGGCGAGGTGCTCCGTCTGGCCGTAATGACTGGAAGAGAGCTGGAAGTGAACAGAACAGAACAGACCCATGGGGGTGTTTTTTCTCTTCACCTCCCATGTCTGAACGCTGCCATAGCGTAACATGTGACCCTTTAACCAACATTAATGGCTGCTTCTCTAATGCCTTGCTCTTCTCCTTTGCCCTCATCAGCCCCTTTTCCTCTAATCTAGCACTTACTGGAAGTTACAGGCTAAATCCCATGACATGGCAGACACGGCAGCCTCGGCGCGTCTACACGTCCGTCTGGGCGGATGTTCCCCCGGACGCCGGCGGCTCGACTCGAGTTCTCTGTTTTCTGTTAGCAGCATTTTAAATTGCACATTTTAGCCCAATGCTACTCATCCTGCCTTCTGATTGGCCGTCAGTTGTTGATTAGTCGACTCTATTAACAGCAACAGTAGTCCAGCTTCATATTACTGTGCTCATTCTAATGCGTTGTTGTGTCCATAGCAACAACTCACATCTGTATGGAGATGCTTACATAACGTTGTAAGGAGTCTCCAGTGTCAGAGCCGTTTGCCTGATGTTTACGCTAGCAAGTGACGAAACAACGGCACGATAAGCCGCATTTGCATTCAAATTCAATTAGACATTTTAATATATGCACATTAGGTACAAACAGTTCCTCGTCTCGATCCTGTAGCGCGTGTGGGCCGACGTTCCTCCACTTCATTACACGTGACCTTTTGCTAAACGTCTATAGAGGCGTAACGAAGAAAAACAACATGCACAGCTGACGATTTATCTCGCTCAATTCTCACACTGCTTTGTACATTCATTCATCTTCTACCGCTTATCCGAACTTCTCGGGTCACGGGGACCCTGTGCCTATCTCAGGCGTCATCGGGCATCGAGGCAGGATACACCCTGGACGGAGTGCCAACCCATCACAGGGCACACACACACTCTCATTCACTCACACACTACGGACAATTTTTCCAGAGATGCCAATCAACCTACCATGCATGTCTTTGGACTGGGGGAGGAAACCGGAGTACCCGGAGGAAACCCCCGAGGCACAGGGAGAACATGCAAACTCCGCACACACAAGGTGGAGGTGGGAATCGAACCCCCAACCCTGTCAGGTGTGAGGCGAACGTGCTAACCACTAAGCCACCGTGCCCCACCCATACATGTATATATATATATATGAATGCCCCCTCTGATTTGTACATAAAGTGTTTAATTCATCAGCTTCTGAAGCATCATTTTATCCCTCTACAGCCGTGTTGTCCAGGCCACGCCCACTCGCTAGGGTACGTTTCTGACATTTCTCATTTGTTTTATTAACCTTAGGAAAGATAAAAACAATGGAACGACAGTTTAATCGTAGCTGCTGTAATGTACCAGAGAACAGGAACTCGATGTTTTATTAATGTGACTATAATCGAGTAAAGAGTTCACACTCGCATAACTTCCTGCTTTCTTGCTAACGTTTGCTAACATCGTCGCTCTGTTCCACGTCCTCAGCTCGGTTATTTTAACACCTTTCGTCGGTCAGAAGCGTGTCGACCGTGTCGCGTCTTGACTAGTGAAAAAAGCTTGTGTGTATCTCAGGAGGGCTTTTACCAAGGCGTGTGTGTGTGTGTGTGTGTGTGTGTGTGTGTGGAGATAGTGGTGGTGATGTCATGGGCTTGTGTGTGAAGTGCAAACGGAAGCGTAATGAGGGGGAATGAGAGATCATGTTTATCACCTTGAGTGATAGCAAACCTGATAAAAGCCGAGCGGTCATCCTTTAAGACGCGTTTCCGTCTGCCCGCACCCCTCCGAATAAAATCGAGTCAGGCTCTCTGGCTAATGCGCACCGCAGGTCTCCTGTAAAGTGCGGAAAAATTTATTACAATCGCTAAACGAGCCTCAGGAAAAAAAAAAGGCTCGAGATCATGTTTCGGATTTGAGCAGGTCGGAAAAATGCTGTGTTCAATGCCATCGTTTCGTTTTCATTTCCTTCTGTGTGCTTTGTGTTTCCTCTGTGTGTGTGTGTGTGTGTGTGTGTGTGTGTGTGTGTGTGTGTGTGTGTGTGTGTGTGTGTGTGTGTGTGTGTGTGTGTCAGTGAGAGAGACAGGTGTAGATTTTCTCTTCATACAGTGAGGATGGTTATGAATCTGTGTTTGAGTTGCAGTCAGATACAGAAGAGTGGAGAGAGGGAAACGAACCCGGCGTAGTGAAGGAGACCTGGACGCTTTGGGCCTTTGTCCGATTTCAGGGCTTCTCATATCCTCATCTGTCACGCCGAACGAGTCGATGTGAGAGACGGGAGAGAGAGAGAGAGAGCGAGAGAGAGAGCGAGAGAGAGAGCGAGAGAGAGAGTGAGAGAGAGAGAGAGAGAGAGAGAGCAGCTGCTCTGATAGATTAGCCTGTCTCAGAATGGACTGCTTCTCAGCCTTGTAAATATGTGACAAATGACGGCGCAAAAAGTATCGATTCCAATCTCATCGAAGCAGCACAGGAGTCCGCTGAAGCTCTTTCTCTGTGTGTGTGTGTGTGTGTGTGTGTGTGTGTGTGTGTGTGTGTGTGTGTGTGTGTGTGTGTGTGTGTTAGTGGAAGCCTTATGTAGTTTCTACCAAAATATAATATGACAAAGGTATTTATTGTTATTAGCATGCTAAATAATTCATGTATACACTAACGTACACACACACACACACACACACACACACACACACACACACACACACACACGCACACACAGTGCTGACTGGACCACATTAAAAATCTAGGAATCTTTCCCGTGTTTTAGAGACAGTAAATATTCCATACTGAAATCTCTGCAGCAGGTCATTACTTACAGTGTCCCTGATGCTGACCACATACTCGGCTCGTGGGTCGTCGGAACTTTACGAACTTCAGGAGCTAAATATCTAAAGTGTTTTATGGTTCATTTGGGATGAAACAGAGCAGCTGAGGGTTGAGGGTTTGCCAAAGGATCTCACAGGGGCAGCATCATGACCTTCTCATCACTAGGCTCGGAGCTTTAACTCCAGATGCTACTGAGCCAAAACACAGCTCAGCTTTCTACAGCCTGGTTCCCACAGCTGAAGTTCCCAGGCTTCAGCATCTCCACATCCAAAGCTTCCAGCCTTCAGCATCTCCATGGATGACCTTCCCAAGCTTCAGCCTCTCCACAGCTGACGTTCCCAGCCTTCAGCATCTCCACAGCAGATGTTCCCAAGCTTCAGCATCTCCACAGCCGACATTCCCAAGCTTCAGCATCTCCACGGCCGACGTTCCCAAGCTTCAGCATCTCCACAGCCGACATTCCCAAGCTTCAGCATCTCCACGGCCGACGTTCCCAAGCTTCAGCATCACCACGGCTGACATTCCCAAGCTTCAGCATCACCACGGCCGACATTCCCAAGCTTCAGCATCTCCACGGCTGACATTCCCAGCCTTTATATCTTTACCTCCCAAACTGGAGACGCCTTCCATACGTGCTACATAAATAAACATTTACTTAATTGATGAAAACTTTACCATATTGACACGTACTCACTGTTTCTACGGAAACCGTATCCTATTCGAGTAAGCACGTTAGCAACAACAGATGACTAATCAACACCTTCGGACCAATCAGAGCCCAGCATTTAACGGCACCGTGATTAAAAACGAGTGTAAATGAAAGATCGAAATGTGACGTTAAGCTTCGGTTATAAAATAAGACAAACGTGTGTGTTTTTTTTGTTGTTTTTTTTAGCTGTACTACGGATTTAAAGCACCGTGATTTTCTCAGCAGGTTCTCAAGGAAGTTTTTATATTATATTCTTTTCTTTTCTTTTCTCCAACCCTCAGAGATCATAACGACTTTGGACAACGAGGTCTTTCTCTCTCAATAGCCGCTGATCGGCGTTCCCGAAAATTACAGCCCAAATTACGCAAAATGGAAGTGACAGCCGGCCTCGGCGCCGCGTAGCAGCTTTTATCTGCTGATCTGAGACCTGGGATGTGCTTTTGGTGACAGGACACTGTTGTCAGGTCAGTGGTTAATGGAGGAAAGCGTGCTCAGGCTCGGAGCGCTGCAGCGAGGACCTGACCGTCTGCTCCTCAGCCGTGAGCAGGTGTTTCTCTCAGATTTCCAGCGTCTTGTGCTTCATGCTCACAGCAGGTCTCCTATAGAAAGACACAAAGAGGATTCTGAGTGCACAGAGACGCCCGCCGGGCTCATACACCAGCTCTGATTGTCTTTTTCTGTCACACACACACACACACACACACACAGAAGAAAAAGAAGAAGTTATCTGTGCTCCAGACCATGGCCTGCTCTCCTCGCTCAGTCAGGAAGGATTAGAGCGAGATCTTCTGCCAGATGGTTGACACGTGGCTCGGGGTTCGGGTTCAGCCGCCGGTCCCTAGAGATGTTTTTAACACACTTTACACACTTTGCACACTTTGCACACAACTCATGGGCATGTGTGCAACAACACAACTTCGATTAAAGGTGCGGTTTAGGCCTGCTGTAGTTCATCATGATAAATAAACACGATGTAAAGCAGAAACCTCGACACACACAGCTGTAGAAAAGTCCAGGAATAAAGAGAAAATCTGAACTGGAGAACTCTGAGTCTATCCAAACTTTATTCATAATGCTTTCATTCTCCATCGGAGTGTGTGTGTGTGTGTGTGTGTGTGTGGTGTGTGTGTGTGTGTGTGTGTGTGTGTGTGTGTGTTGGGGCAGGTGGCATGCTGGGGTCACATCCTCTTTTCTGCATGTGCAGTATGGCTATTAACACCAGGAGGCCTCTGCTGTGTGTGTGTGTGTGTGTGTGTGTGTGTGTGTGTGTGTGTGTGTGTGTGTGTGTGTGTGTGTGTGTGTCCATGCTCTTTTACAAAAGCCTGATTAGCTTATTCACGGTGTGACAGCAGCCCACAGCCCAAAGTGTGCCGAGATAGAAATGAGAGTTGTCAACTGTGAACTTGAGTGTGTGTGTGTGTGTGTGTGTGTGTGTGTGTGTGTGTGTGTGTGTGTGTGTGTGTGTGTGTGTGTGTGTGTTCTTGTCATCATCTATATTCCACAGATTAAGAATAAAAAAAAGAATCTTGTGAATATATCATCAGTATATATTTCTGGATTAATTCAATCGTATGTAGATTATTATTATTATTATTATTATTATTATTATTATTATTATTATTATTATTATTATTATTATTATTATTATCTCTGTAGCAGTGTTGTAATGTAACGGAGTACAAATACTTTGTTACCGTACTTAAGTAGAAATGTCACGTATCTGTACTTTACTTTATTTAAATTTATGTCACCTTTCACTTTGACTCCACTACATTTCCGAGATAAAATGTAAACTTTTACTCCGTTATATTTACACTAAGCTTCTTCGTTACTCGTTACTACAAAATAAAATCAGATGAAATGTGTGCGACTGCAGCGTGCACGCGCAGTCAGAGCTGGAGGCATTTATCTATAACGTTAATCGGCGGAAAGCCGCAAATACGGCAACCAAAAGCGGTGAAATGTCACTATTCTTATTACCAGAGTTGTAGCACAAACAAAATATTAATGCAAACAATCCATTCAATACTAAATAAAAATAACATTTATTGATTTGGTCTTTGTCTTGTGAATATTAGTTTATTAATGACGTCATTCATCGGACACACTGTTTGTAGAGAATGCACACACACACATGAACTGATCTGATTCAAGACTGACATCATTACATCATGCATAAAATTTTGGTCTCCACTTTTGCCATTTAATAACACCATAACTTTTGGCTTACTATGTTGTCATATAATATATAATATAAAACTCTTCTTGTTTTAAATCCTCACTGAGGGCTAAAACCCCTAAAGATGAAACCCTAGAACCGCCCCTGATCTTATACCTACTGAAAATCACTGAAATTTTACTTTTTACTTTTACTTCAAATACTTAAGTACATTAAATATCAGAAAATGACTTTTGATACTTAAGTACAGTAAATATCAGATACTTTAAGACTTTTACTTCAGTAATATTCTAAAAGGTGACTTTCACTTCTACTGAAGTCTTTTTCTAGTACGATATTTCTACTACTTTATACAACACTGATCTGCAGAAATAAATCAAATAAAATATTAAATAATTTTGTCTTTATTAACAACTCTATTAAGTCTGAGACTTTTCTTCTCACTGTATCATCTATTCACTGAATTTCTGTCATCACGGGGAGATTTAGTCCTCTCTCTGTCTCTCTCTGTCTCTCCTGTCCTTTTTCACCCATCTCTCTACCATCTGTCTATCTCACTTCCTGCCTTTCTTTCTCTTATCTGTCTCTGAGGCCTCGTTTTTGACTAATTTTTATTCACATCAGACCATGACCTTTCCTCAATCAAACTGATGCTGTGTGTGTGTGTGTGTGTGTGTGTGTGTGTGTGTGTGTGTGTGTGTGTGTGTGTGTGTGTGTGTGTGTGTGTGTGTGAGTGTGTGTGTGTGTGTGTCAGATGAGTCAGATTAGTTAAGGCCACACCCACTAACCCACAGAAAGAAATTTTTTTTTTTAACTTTAGTCCTGGTTGACCCTTTTCGTGTCCCATATCAGTATTCGGTGGCTTTTCTCTGATCTTTTTTAGTTTCTTTGTTTGTTTTGTTTTTTGTGGCTTCACCTGATCTTGGTGGTGATGTGGGAATCGGTTACAACAATTTCAAGTATTAAAATAGAATTAAAATGTAAAGTTTCAAATTAAGTTGCTATTTATCTCAAACATTTAAAAGCTGGGGAAATTGCTTAAAGAAATTCAGGCACAAGTCTTACGGTCCGTGTTCCTGTCAGTTTCTGTCAGGTTCACATTGATTCACAGTCCCTACATAAGATCGTCCACCTTGTTTAGACCCTTTTTGTGTTCCACATTAAATATTTCACTCTGTTTTTTTTTTTATTATTCTTGTTAAATCTCATTCTTTTTTTAGTCCTCGTTACATCCTTCCATATTTGGCCATTAATTCACATTTACATTTACATTTACAGCATTTGGCAGACGCCCTTATCCAGAGCGACGTACATAAGTGCTTAAGTGCTGATTTGCCATTTTCAGTTCCATGTAGACTGACTTAGTGATTAAAAGTCAAAATCAGTTTTAAATCTAGAAGCAAAACTAAAAAATAAAAGCATAATAAAGTTCAATAATGTCAATTTTTACATTTATTAGGACTGATTCGTTTTCTCAGGTCTGAAGCATCTATATATACATAGATGTGATATTTAATGTGGTTGTAATTATAGTTCATGTTGCTCTGACCCATTTGGCTTTCCA
This sequence comes from Tachysurus fulvidraco, assembly GCF_022655615.1. Classification (NCBI taxonomy): domain Eukaryota; kingdom Metazoa; phylum Chordata; class Actinopteri; order Siluriformes; family Bagridae; genus Tachysurus; species Tachysurus fulvidraco. The sequence goes on from NC_062530.1 coordinate 26,617,999, forward strand.
CAGTACTACAGTATATTACATCATTTTCATATTCGACACTGTCATTTATAGGTTTCTCTTTTTTTATAAATCGGCCCCATCTGATACTTTCAAAATTCTATATTTAATCATAGCTTCCTAAATTTTCAGATTTCGGTACAGATTGTGGTTGTGAACTAACAATTTCAGTGAAAAAACTGTCTTAAATTTTTTTTTAATCTTAAAAAGATAGTAATAGAGTCATTCACACTTTTTGATGTTTGGTTTTTTTTTGTACTCCTTTATGACCCTTTTCGTGTTCCATATGAGAAATTTAGCTCCCTGTTTTGTTCTTTTTAGGTCTTTTGCTACCTGCAAGTTGGTTGTTCAGATGAATTTGGATGAGTTTCAAAAACACGAACAGTGTAATAACTTTGTGTTAAATAACTTTGTGTTAAATAACTTTGTGTTAAATAACTTTGTGTTTTTATTTTCTTCATATCTTTAGTGATGGGGCGCACGGTGGCTTAGTGGTTAGCATGTTTGCCTCACACCTCCAGGGTCGGGGGTTCGATTCCCTCCTCCGCCTTGTGTGTGTGGAGTTTGCATGTTCTCCCCGTGCCTCGGGGGTTTCCTCCGGGTACTCCGGTTTCCTCCCCCGGTCCAAAGACATGCATGGTAGGTTGATTGGCATCTCTGGAAAATTGTCCGTAGTGTGTGAGTGTGTGTGTGAATGAGAGTGTGTGTGTGCCCTGTGATGGGTTGGCACTCCGTCCAGGGTGTATCCTGCCTCGATGCCCGATGACGCCTGAGATAGGCACAGGCTCCCCGTGACCCGAGAAGTTCGGATAAGCGGTAGAAGATGAGTGAGTGAGAGAGTGAGTAAACTAAGTGAGTATGCTAAGCTAGCTAATGTTAACTTTAGCTAATATTAATGATGAACAAAATATCATTTATTATGGTTACATAATATTTTGACTGAAAAACAAACTGCAAAAAAAAAACATTAGTGTGAGATGGATTACAGCTAACAGTCTGGACAGGTAAATAATGATGCTGTGGCCTCAGACATCAGGCGAATAAAACACTCAGGGACGAATCAATCAGCTTCAGCAGTAACAGTAGCTTCTGCTTCATCACAGCGCTGCATCATTGATTATTTTTACAGCACACACACACACACACACACACACACACACACACACACACACACACACAGTCTCTTACTGACTCACTGCTCTACATAGACTGTGTATATATAATTAAATAAGGAAAAAACACAGTGTGAGAGAGAAAACAGACCACACACACACACACACACACACACACACACACACACACACACACACACACACACACACACACACACACATCAGTATTCCTGTCAGTGTTTCCAGATTAGACCCAAACACCGATTAACTGCCTTTAAAACCTTGCACATCTCCCTGAGGGATCGCTGTGTCCTCACACTCACACACTCACACTCACACACACACACACACTCACACACACTCACACAGAAAATCTCGCCTCGTCAGAACTCGTAATTAATGTTTACCAACCGCAATCAAAAGCCCGAGTGAGAAGTAAGCAGAGGGATGAACACCGAGGCGAGCACGTCTCCGAGTAGGAAAAAAAAGATGAGTTTTAAACCTGTCCAAAGGCAAGGTCACTGTTACCCCCCCCCCTCTCTTTTTTATATTCTTTCACTTTCTCCACAATTCATTGTGTGAAAGCTTTTCAGAAGACCATCACTTCACTGGTCTAGCTCCTTTCAGAAAATCCTCTCAACCTAAAGCAAATGACATCACTTTTTTTTTTTAATGTCGACTCTTTCAGGAAGACTAAACACGACGTCTTTTGTCGGCTTTGTAACCGTCGCACTGTAACATCGTCTCCACACAAAGGTAAAGGGCTGAAGCTAGAGCACAAATCCAGCTTCAAATACACCAATCAGCCGACAGTGACCGTGAACGATTCGCTGCTTAAAAGGAAATCCAACAAAAAAAACTTCATCGCTTTCAACTTCATCACCTCCAAATCCAGGAACACCAGCAATGTGGCTCAGAAATCCGACTGACTTTAGTTAGCGCTTACAAAAGTGGAAAGAAAAAGAAAAAGAAAAGAAGAATAGAGACATTGTAAGTGGAAAACCACCGACTTGTTACATTTCATTCATTCATTCATTCATTTTCTACCGCTTATCCGAACTTCTCGGGTCACGGGGAGCCTGTGTCTATCTCAGGCGTCATCGGGCATCGAGGCAGGATACACCCTGGACGGAGTGCCAACCCATCACAGGGCACACACACACTCTCATTCACACACACACTCACACACTACGGACAAGTTTCCAGAGATGCCAATCAACCTACCATGCATGTCTTTGGACCGGGGGAGGAAACCGGAGTACCCGGAGGAAACCCCCGAGGCACGGGGAGAACATGCAAACTCCACACACACAAGGTGGAGGTGGGAATCGAACCCCGACCATGGAGGTGTGAGGCGAACGTACTAACCACTAAGCCACCGTGTCCCCCATACAGAGTTTAAATCTGGTTCTGAGGAAGGTTCCGGTGAAACGTCAGCTTAGCATTGGGATGTCCCTCAGAATTCATTCCACAGCAGTGATTAATGCGAGATTCTCCGATCACGAGGAGCTTCTGTTTGAGCAGCGAGCTACGATGATGATGCTAGAAAGGCTACGATAATCGATATTCGTGACATATGCAGTAATGACCGGAGCTTTTCCTACCGTAAATACACAACAAAAGTAGACTAATGTATAAAATCCTGTTATATAAATTAGATAAAAATGTACGTATTTTATGCTACCAGCTAAAATGTAGACAGTGTTTCTTTTGTTTTCTGTCTCGGACTGACCTGGATTTGACGTCATCACCTGTCCCCGAATCCTGACAAACATATCTAGAGTTTAGGAACACTGCAGTTAGCCAGTGTGTGTGTGTGTGTGTGTGTGTGTGTGTGTGTGTGACTGAGAACCGACGTCCGCCGTCTCTGATCGATCCGTGTTTGTGTAGCGCATTTTAGCACATGGATGTCAGGGGACGTGTGAGGAGCTGGACATATTTAAGGAACAAATATGTTTCTCCCCCGTGTCCTGTGTTGAAAGAGGATTTTGTGTGTGTGTGTGTGTGTGTGTGTGTGTGTGTGTGTGTGTGTGTGTGTGTGTGTGTGTGTGTGTGTGTGTGTGTGTGTGTGTGTATTTTGTATGCCATACACAGAGGAGTCATCTTCACCCATGTTAAGACTCTTTCTACTTTTTCTAATGGATGGTTTTAAACTTTTAGAGCATTGTGCTAAATGACAACCACAACGTTACCTTGGTTGCTGTAAAGAGAGACTTGAACACACTAGTGATGTGTCATTTGTTAAACGATTCAGTTCGCCGAATCATCTCTCTAAGATGAATATTAAAAGTAAACAACTTTACTGTATTCTTCTTCTTCTTCTTCTTCTTCTTCTTCTTCTTCTTCTTCTTCTTCTTCTTCTTCTCATGTATAGGTATACATAGACATTTCTCATGAGAGGGACAAAATGGCAATGAGTCATTTAGGGGTCGATTCTAGTGGGGAGTCGAATCAAATCTGAATCTGAAAGACTGAAAAGCTGAGCTGAAAGTCATTATTAAACACACATTTCCTATTTTATGAAGGTTATTATAAGTTGTTTATTATGAGTTATATATATTTCATACATATATATATATATATAAAACCCCCGAGGCACGGGGAGAACATGCAAACTCCACACACTGAAGGTGTGAGGCGAACGTGCTAACCACTAAGCCGCCCTGCCCCCCCCCACCAACAGAATTATTATGACTTGATATTTTTAATTTGATAGTGAAATCATTTAAGTAAATAACGTCTCTAAATTAAATGATATTTTGCACATTTTTATGAACAGCAGATATGTTAACCCCTCTACACTGCTTCTCTCTTTCTACCCATCCCGAGGCATCCAGACATTGTACCAGCTCCGATCGTCTTCCGTGCGATGAAGATTTTGGACCTCCACTGAGATGAGGCTGACTCTGTGAGGATCTACCAGCTCCAGTTGGAGTCTATAAAACCATGAGGAGATATGAACTGCATGTGACCTCTACACCAATCCAACATTTGGTGACTGTATATTTGTAATCACACCCTCTAGTGTCACCCATATGAGGAGGAGGTTCCCCTTTTGAGTCCGGTTCCTCTCAAGGTTTCTTCCTTTACCAATTTGAGTGAGTTTTTCATTGCCACTGCTGCCTGAGTCACCTTAGACTTGCTCACTGGGGATAAATACATATACATACATACATACATACACACACACACACACACACACACACACATACATACACACACACACACACACACACACACACATACATACATACATACATACATACATACATACATACATACATACATACATACACACACACACACACACACACACACACACACATACATACATACATACATACATATACATACATATGTTTATGTTTACCTTCTGTTCTATGATTATGTTCTGTAAAGCTGCTTTGAGACAAAGTCCATTGTAAAAAGTGCTATACAAATAAACTTGAATTGAATTGAATTGAATATTTTGAATATTTTTAGAGACTGCAAAAAAAATTATATTTAATATAATTAGCTGAACCCAGTGAATCAATTAATTCTCATTCGAGACACAAACGATTCTCTGAGTCAAATGATGATTCACTGAACAATATCAAAGGTGAATAAATGATTCCTCTTGTGGTCAGTGATTCCAAATTCGAGAAAGTGAATCATTTCCGTCATAAACGCATTAAAGACTTCAATTCAAATCTCGATTCATTGAATAAGAGGAGCGAATCTCAGTTATGATTGAGCGATTCACTTGTAGTATTCAAACAATGACCGACCAAATGAACGATTCTTTGTTGTGTCCAAAAAGATTCACAGATTCGAATGCTGATTCACTGAATGAGAAAAGAACAAATCAAGTTCATGACTGAAATGATTCATTGAACTAAATATTTATTTACTAAAAGGCAGTAAGTCTGACTCTAAGTTAAAACCCAAAAGATTT
>NC_062530.1:26638044-26653044 GCF_022655615.1 Tachysurus fulvidraco
TTGTGACTAAACGTTAGTGTGATTGTGATTAGTCATTAGTGTGATTGTGATTAGTCATTAGTGTGCTTGTGATTAGTCATTAGTGCGATTGTGACTAAACGTTAGTGTGATTGTGATTAGTCATTAGTGTGGTTGTGATTAGTCATTAGTGTGATTGTGATTAGTCATTAGTGAGATTGTGATTAGTGTGATTGTGATCAGTCATTAGTGTGGTTGTGATCAGTCATTAGTGTGGTTGTGATTAGTCATTAGTGTGGTTGTGATTAGTCATTAGTGTGATTGTGATTGGTCATTAGTGTGATTGTGATTAGTCATTAGTGTGGTTGTGATTAGTCATTAGTGTGCTTGTGATTAGTCATTAGTGTGATTGTGATTAGTGTGATTGTGATTAGTCATTAGTGTGATTGTGATTAGTCATTAGTCATTAGTGTGATTAGTCATTAGTGTGATTGTGATTAGTGTGATTGTGATTAGTCATTAGTGTGATTGTGATTAGTGTGATTGTGATTAGTCATTAGTGTGGTTGTGATTAAACGTGCTATTCCTCTGAAACTCTGGTTCTGACTCAACCTACATGTGTGTCATCAGAGGAGAACTGTTCATGGATTGAGGCAGAGATTTCATGTAGAGGCGAGTGTGTGATGGAAATTAGGTGAGTGTGTGTATTAGGAGAATATCACACACACACACACACACACACACACACACACACACTCCATCACACATGATCATACATCACTCTGACCTTACAGAGCCGAGTGTGAGCCGAGGACAGTGTGGTCTCAGCGAGGTTTATCCTGGACATGCTATAAATCTGTGATTCTTTCTGAGAACACACACGTACGTACACACACACACACACACACACACACACACACACACACACACACACATTTTTGTCCGTACAGAAACAAGCTTCAGTGCTATTTATGCAGCAAATCAGCGGTAAATCTCACAAATTCTTAGAGACACTAAGATGCAGTAAATGTTGATAAACCTGCAGACGGGAGACGTTCTGTGTGTTGAAGCCTTCAAGCTGTTTGACCAGAATAAGTGCTTTTATATCTTGGGTTCTCTTGATGATGATTGTTTGTTCTAGCACCTGCTTTAGTACTCAGGTTCTCCCTCAGTGCAGCACTGTGCTGTTCTTAGCTGATTAGATCGTTTGTTAATAAACAATCATTTAATTTTATTTTTGTTAAGCAAAATAGTTAAAGGTTCTCCGCTTGTCCTTCTGGGTAACCCACGAGGTTCTGTATAGAACCCAACAACACAGGCTTAAAGTAGAAGTGTTTTAGGAAGTGAAGAACCTGGAGAATGGTTTTAGTGCACATGCTTGTCCCTCTGGGGAACCCTGAAGGTTCTCTTTAGATCCCTACATCAGAAAGTCTTTCAATAAAAGCCTTGTTCGAGCAGCACTGCATACTGTATTGTCCGTCCTCTGAGAGGCTGAAACAGAAGACATTAGTGATGATTCTTTACTCGGAGCAGGGAGAAGATTCTTTATGAAGTCATGGAGAGCCCTGATTACATCTTCTCTCCATGTGCTTGTAAATGTTCTCTGTGTGAGTCAAAAGTTCACCGTTTGTCTTTATAGACTCGTGTGGTGTCAGTGTCATTAGCGATAGCGCTCATTGTGCTAATCGAGGCTTGTTTACGACCAGGACGATCCACACTGCTGACTGAACTACTGAACCGAGTGAAGGAATGGAGTGAACGAGATGGAACAAGAACATGGAGGAGAACAAGTCTGAGAGCAAGGACAGGATTCTGTTCATCACATTAATAAGGATGTTGTATTAATAAGCCGTGAGGTTCTTAAAGAACCTGGTAAGGAACCTCTCTCTGAAACCACAACACTGCTGTACAGCTACTGTATCTGTGTTAAAGGTTCTTCACTTCAGCTTGAGCAGATCTGTGTTTTTTTCTTATAGAAGATGTTCTGTAGCATGTTCGAGATGTTAAACATCTGTTGTTCCTGTTCAGAAGTAGAATGATTAGCAGGTCATTATTAGCATTGAGATGTCTCAGAAATACTTCAAATCTCTATGTTAGAATACTAGGATGTGTGTGTGTGTGTGCGTGTGTGTGTGTGTGTGTGTGTGTGTGTGTGTGTGTGTGTGTGTGTGTGTGTGTGTGTGTGTGTGTGTGTGTGTGTGTTAGGTTGGATTCTAAGGTTCCTCTATGATATAGCAAATGTTTGCGTTGGAGTCTCAGAGCGATGATGATGATACGTGGATCAATAGGATACGTATTAGGAAACATCACCCTGACAGACAGACAGACAGACAGACAGACAGACAGACATACACACACACACACACACACACACACACACACACACACACACACAGAGAGATGATAAAATATGCCTGAGTCCAGAGTGTTAATGTGTTGCGTGTTGGATATTCAGATGATCCATGCTGGATGTTTGTTCAGTTCCATCCGAGGTTCAGCTGCTACAATTCAATAATTATTATTGATTTGCTCACTGGCTGTCAATCTCAGGTAGGAGAAAAGAAAGAGAGAGAGAGAGAGAAAGAGAGAGAGAGAATTAGATAGATAGAGGTGTGATGGACAGAGAGAGGATTGGACGGTCCCTTTTTCTGACACGAAAGCCTCATCTCTAAAATGAGGCAAGATGAGATGGTGCAGGAGGATAAGGATAATTGATGATTGTTTCAGCATCGAGAGGATGGAAAAAAAGACCTCAAATAGGAAGAGGAAGAGAAAAAAACAGAGTGGAGGAGAAAAGAAAGAGGAGGAGGAGGAGGAGAGGGTTAGAAAACGAGAAAGGAATGAAAGAAAACCTTTGTGGCTGTGGTCCTCCTCCGCCGAGTCCAGCTATAGGCTTTACGTCCAGCCTCGGCTTCAAAGTCCAGAAAAACAAATATGCAGGACCTTTAGATTAAAATGTCAGCGTGCAGCAGGCATTGATTTCCTCCTGAGCTCAGAGTGAGGTGACGTGCGGCGCTCGGCACCGTATAGAACCCGCTTTAGTTAGAGAAATCCGAGGTCCGACAGGACGAGCTTCTCAGAGCAGGAGCTGATACAGTCAAACCAAACGCAAGCTGCTTTAGGAGGAAAAACATCATCATCTGGTGCAGGAAAAGATTATGGTTCAAGATCTAGATTTATCAGAAAGGCTTCCAGGTAGAACCCGTTTAGGATGCTTAGAACCCACAAAGAACCCACATCTGTCTGAAGAAACCTCAAGTAAAGTCTAAAATCTCTTTGTTTTATCTGTCTGGAGAAACTCTTGAAGGATTAAAAAGTGTTCCAGGTAGAACCTCTTTAGGATGCTTAGGACCTTTAATGGTCTGAAGACCCAAAGAACCCTTTATTAGGTTCTCTTAGTTGCATTGTTTGTGTAGGACCTGAGAATCTTCAGAACAGGCTTCCAAACAGAACTCTTATCCGAAGCACTTCTCCAAAGAAACAGTCTGCATTAATCATTAAACTGAAACATCACCACACACCACCCGTGGTCTTCAAGTAGAACCTTTTGGGAATGTTATTTAGCCGAGAACGGTTTCTATGGTAACAGCTCGTTCACAAGGTCAGGAGAAACAGGCTTCGGGTTCTATTAACTCTTTAAGCTCCAAAGAACTCTTTAAGGAACATTTTTGTAAGAGTTGATACATGGTCCCACGTTGTTTCTTAGGCATAAAGATTCGATGCACCTTTCAAGAACCCTCAAGAACCCCAAGCAGTACCAAGTACAACAAGGGTTCTTATGGGTTCTTTAAAGATCTGTGGTATAATTACAATGTTTTACTGTTGACCTTCATGAAGTAGAAATTCTACTTAAATTCTATTTGTCCCATTAAAAGGTTCTCTTTAGAACCCAGCAGTCTATCGTTCATCCATTAGTATGCTAAGGTAAAATGAAATCAGAAGAGAGAGAGAGAGTGTGTGTGTGTGTGTGTGTGTGTGTGTGTGTGTGTGTGTGTGTGTGTGTGTGTGTGTGTGTGTGTGTGTGTGTTGGAAATCCTCTATGTGTGAAGCAGGGTGTCATGAGACACTCCAGCTAGATGAGATTTCTCCTCTTGGCCCTCAGTCCTGAACTAATGGAGAGGATCTCTTTCTGCTCACAAATCCAATTAAAGCAGGAGATGTGGTGTTGATAAATGTTCTCGGCCCACATGCCACCGCACAGAGCCTTCGTTACTAAACATCTATCATCAGTGGTTCCATCAAGAGGAAAACCTGAAGTCTCTGGGGACAAAAAAGTTTAAGCACCTCGATGTGATCGGAAGGTTGAGAAGAATTTCTCTGATTGTGATGTCATCAAGTGTGAACTTTTAAGCATTACTGTAGGACCAGAGAACACAGAAGAGCCTTTAAACGTTCCTGCTAGGAAGCCAATTAAATAAATAAATAAATACAGTTCCAATGAACCCTATGTAGGGGGGCACGGTGTCTTAGTGGTTAGCACGTTCGCGTCACACCTCCAGGGTTGGGGGTTCGATTCCCGCCTCCACCTTGTGTGTGTGGAGTTTGCATGTTCTCCCCGTGCCTCGGGGGTTTCCTCCGGGTACTCCGGTTTCCTCCCCCGGTCCAAAGACATGCATGGTAGGTTGATTGGCATCTCTGGAAACTTGTCCGTAGTGTGTGTGTGTGTGAGAGAGTGAATGAGAGAGTGTGTGTGCCCTGTGATGGGTTGGCACTCCGTCCAGGGTGTATCCTGCCTCGATGCCCGATGACGCCTGAGCCCCGTGACCCGAGAAGTTCGGATAAGCGGTAGAAGATGAGTGAGTGAGAGTGAGTGAACCCTATGTAGAAGACATTAGTGTAAATGATCCAAGGTTGTTTATTAGGCTGGTAGTTTGTGTTCACTACTAGCTTGTGTTCACTACTAGTTTGTGTTCACTACTAGCTTGTGTTCACTACTAGTTTGTGTTCTCTACTAGTTTGTGTTCACTACTAGCTTGTGTTCACTACTAGTTTGTGTTCACTACTAGTTTGTGTTCTCTACTAGTTTGTGTTCACTACTAGCTTGTGTTCACTACTAGTTTGTGTTCACTACTAGCTTGTGTTCACTACTAGTTTGTGTTCTCTACTAGTTTGTGTTCACTACTAGTTTGTGTTCTCTACTAGTTTGTGTTCTCTACTAGTTTGTGTTCACTACTAGCTTGTGTTCACTACTAGCTTGTGTTCACTACTAGTTTGTGTTCACTACTAGCTTGTGTTCACTACTAGCTTGTGTTCACTACTAGCTTGTGTTCACTACTAGTTTGTGTACTCTACTAGCTTGTGTTCACTACTAGTTTGTGTTCACTACTAGCTTGTGTTCACTACTAGTTTGTGTTCTCTACTAGCTTGTGTTCACTACTAGCTTGTGTTCACTACTAGTTTGTGTTCGCTACTAGTTTGTGTTACTACTAGTTTGTGTTCACTACTAGCTTGTGTTACTACTAGTTTGTGTTCACTACTAGTTTGTGTTCACTACTAGTTTGTGTTCACTACTAGTTTGTGTTCACTACTCCAACTCTCAAAGGTGAAGGAAACCAGAGAACACAGAGGAAACCCAGAAGGAGAACACTAGAATCCTCACATGAGAAGCTCCACCAAGACTCTAATCCGACCTGAGGTAAGGCTGTGTAGTCTGAAACAAGCAGTATAGAGTCAGAAGTAGATGTTTTTGGAAAGCTGTGGAACAGCTGAACAACAAGACAATTAAAGCAGAACAAAGACCAAAGCAGGTTCTGTCCCACACTGGTGGTAGCTCATCACTCTCCAGGAACCAGGTGAGCTCATCACATCAGACGAACACCTCAGGATCATCTCAGGATCCCTTTTTATAGGTAAAGGTTCTACACATAACCCTTGTGCATGCATTTCTCCAAAGAAACAGTCTGCATTAATCATTACACTTTAAACATCACCACACACCTACTGGGGTCTTCAAGTAGAACCTTTTGGGAATGTTATTTTAGCCCAGAACGGTTTCTATAGTAACAGCTCGTTCACAAGGTCAGGAGAAACATGTGGATGTTCTGTAATGTAACTCTAACATTCTGTGAAGTAAAGAAATAATAATGCATGTTGCTATAGGAAACTAATCATCTTCTGGAAAATGATGTACACACACACACACACTCACACACACACACACACACACACACACACACACACACTGAGCCTCCGAGCACTGCTTTACTGTGGATTACTGTACTCTGAGAACCACAACACACTCAGGAACACCTTCAGGTTCACGACTCGTGTCTGCTGGTCATCAAAATAACCGTAAATATCAGTGAGAGACGAGGGGAGTCAAATCTGTCCGTTTTATACGAGCTTCTCCGCCTGCTCGCTGCTCTGGCCATCAGAAATCATCCACTATCTTTCCTCTACCTTGGAAAGTCTCATCCATTTCTCCGTCAGGGGCCGAGCACGCTCTCTGATGTCGAGGTCTCAGGTTATTAATAAACGACAGAATTGATGTATTTTCCCACTGGAAAGATCCACAACTCTGAATAGACGTAAAATTCTGAATGTACAAGTTTGCTATGATATGCTTTCTATCACTGCTCACCATGGGCTTGGGCTGGAAGAGAGAGAGAGAGAGAGAGAGAGAGAGAGAGAGAGAGAGAGAGAGAGAGAGAGAGAGAGAGAGAGAGAGAGAGAGAGAGAGAGAGGAGAGGCGAGACATAGAGGAGAGAGAGATAGAGACAGAAAGAAATGGAGTATATAGAGAGACCCAGGATAGAATAGAGCGATAGAGAGAAGAGAGATATAATAGATATACATAAGATACAGAAAATTACATAATATATACAAGGTGGGAAGAGGACATATATACATAAAAATGGAGAGAGAGAGACACAGAGAGAGAGAGAGAGAGAGAGAGAGAGAGAGAGAGAGAGAGAGAGATCACTCCTGTTATTTATTGGGACACCTTTTTAGTTCCCACCACAGAAGCAGCACCGAGGGTCTTTTCTGAGATTTAAATTTTACAGAATAGAAAATGTCCCATCTGTAGCGTGACACGTTTCTCAAAAAAAGGCTTAGTGTTTAATTACATTCCCTCGCTCATTCTGCAGAGTGCTGAGTAGACCAGATCATCAGAAGTGAGATCTGGGGGTGAGGTCTGGGGGGAGATCTTGAGTGAGATTAGAAGTGTGGTCTCGAGTGAGATCTGAAGTGAGATCAGGACAAGGATCAGGATTGAGCTCTGAAGTGAGTTCTGGGGTGTGGTTTAGGATTAGGTTCAGGAGTGAGATCTGGGGTGTGGTTTAGGATTAGGTTCAGGAGTGAGATCTGGGGTGTGGTTTAGGATTAGGTTCAGGAGTGAGATCTGGGGTGTGGTTTACGATTAGGTTCAGGAGTGAGATCTGGGGTGTGGTTTACGATTAGGTTCAGGAGTGAGATCTGTGAGAAATGTCATCTGGATATTAGGAGAAGGGTGATGAGTGTGAGCAGGACAAAAATCAAGTGTGAGATAAGGAGTGTGATCTGGATTAGGTTCAGGAGTGAGATCTGGTGTGAGATCAGGAGTGAGATCTGGTGTGAGATCAGGAGTGAGATCTGGTGTGAGATGAGGAGTGAGATCTGGTGTGAGATCAGGAGTGAGATCTGGTGTGAGATCTGGATTAGGTTCAGGAGTGAGATCTGGTGTGAGATCAGGAGTGAGATCTGGATTAGGCTCAGGAGTGAGATCTGGATTAGGTTCAGGAGTGAGATCTGGATTAGGTTCAGGAGTGAGATCTGGATTAGGTTCAGGAGTGAGATCTGGATTAGGTTCAGGAGTGAGATCTGGGGTGTGGTTTAGGATTAGGTTCAGGAGTGAGTTCTGGGGTGTGGTTTAGGATTAGGTTCAGGAGTGAGATCTGGGGTGTGGTTTAGGATTAGGTTCAGGAGTGAGATCTGGGGTGTGGTTTAGGATTAGGTTCAGGAGTGAGTTCAGGAGTGAGATCTGGGGTGTGGTTTAGGATTAGGTTCAGGAGTGAGTTCTGGGGTGTGGTTTAGGATTAGGTTCAGGAGTGAGATCTGGGGTGTGGTTTAGGATTAGGTTCAGGAGTGAGTTCTGGGGTGTGGTTTAGGATTAGGTTCAGGAGTGAGATCTGGGGTGTGGTTTAGGATTAGGTTCAGGAGTGAGTTCTGGGGTGTGGTTTAGGATTAGGTTCAGGAGTGAGATCTGGGGTGTGATCAGGAGTGAGATCTGGTGTGAGATGAGGAGTGAGATCTGGTGTGAGATCAGGGGTGAGATCTGGTGTGAGATCTGGATTAGGTTCAGGAGTGAGATCTGGATTAAGTTCAGGAGTGAGATCTGGTGTGAGATCAGGAGTGAGATCTGGATTAGGCTCAGGAGTGAGATCTGGATTAGGTTCAGGAGTGAGATCTGGTGTGAGATCAGGAGTGAGATCTGGTGTGAGATCTGGTGTGAGATCAGGAGTGAGATCTGGTGGGAGATGAGGAGTGAGATCTGGTGTGAGATCAGGAGTGAGATCTGGATTAGGTTCAGGAGTGAGATCTGGATTAGGTTCAGTAGTGAGATCTGGTGTGAGATCAGGAGTGAGATCTGGTGTGAGATCAGGAGTGAGATCTGGAGTGAGATCTGGATTAGGTTCAGGAGTGAGATCTGGATTAGGTTCAGGACTGAGATCTGGATTAGGTTCAGGACTGAGATCTGGATTAGGTTCAGGAGTGAGATCTGGATTAGGTTCAGGAGTGAGATCTGGTGTGAGATCAGGAGTGAGATCTGGTGTGAGATCTGGTGTGAGATCAGGAGTGAGATCTGGAGTGAGATCTGGATTAGGTTCAGGAGTGAGATCTGGATTAGGTTCAGGACTGAGATCTGGATTAGGTTCAGGAGTGAGATCTGGTGTGAGATCAAGAGTGAGATCTGGTGTGAGATCTGGTGTGAGATCAGGAGTGAGGAGTCTCAGGATGGATGATACATGGTACATAAACATCTCCTTACTTTAAGAAAACTAAGTTTAAACCATGAGATTAAACGTATGTTTCTTCAGTAACTTCAGGGTCTCACGGCTTTGCTCAGTCAGAATGTTTAGCTGGTGTTTCTATAGAAGATCGCTGATAATCAGCATGACCCCGCTGTAGCGTCACTGACCTGGACTTAATATTACTGCTGGTCTTTATCTTAATCATGTGGGTCCAGCACAATAAGCGATCTGATGCCGAATATTATGTTCAAGAAGGTGACACCTGAAAGGAGGCCAAGAAGCTTCTGGTCATAAGTTGGTAAAAAAAAATGCATTAGCCATGAAGACGATGAGCGATGAAGCGTTAGGAGATGGAGACCTTCTTTCCACCGTGAGTCAATAATCAATGGATCATTAACAGGAGAGTCCATTTTCATTTTCAGGGGTTTAGTGAACCCTATCCCATTCTTCAGCAGATCATAACTCTTTTACACCGGCACCGTTTTCCGTATAGATCTGCAGTGGACTGGAATTTGCCAGGATCATTCTGGCCACGCTGATTTTCATCTCCTGCCTGGACGCTTGGGTGCCTCTTTTTAAGAAGCTCTGATGTAGGGCTCATCATAACGTCAGGCTCTTTCTCATCAGCCTGAGAAGACCACGGGCTGAAGAGGACAACCAGGAGGATTATTTAGAAAATAGAGTCATTTGTGGAAATCCCATTTTCCACTTCGCTCTGAAGGTCGGACCCGAGCGAGGCGATTAGATCAATTATCAATTTTCCAGATTAAAGCCTGGTGTCCTGAAGGAAAGGAAGGTGGAGTGTTTTCCTGATTCCTAAAGCAGCATAAAGGAATAACAGAGGTGATGTGTATACATGTATCTAGCGAACCCTCCGTTCCGTTCCCATCCCTGAGAGAAAGCGTCACTCGCCACTGCAGGCTTTCCCTTCCTGAAAACTCCTTTTTCTCTTCTTTTGCTCATCAGTCAGTTTCATCTGCAGCTTTCTCATCTGAGCCTTAAAGCTGGATTTTCAGACTTTTGAGAAAGACACCTTCATTTATTGTGGGACTTTTCTTTGTGCTGCGGATCGCTTCCTGTGGCCGAGCGTCTCGTTATCATAATCTCTCGCTGATTATTGATTTTTGATTATGGCTGCATTGGCTTCTGTAGATGCGGGGAGGTTTTTGTGGCTTATAATTTGACATGAGGGCAGAGCACCGGGCCGCATATTGATGAGCGCCGCTTGGTTCTCTCAGTCCGTCGTTCTCTTTCTGCTGATTGGTGTGTGGCAGAGTGTGTGTGGTAGAGTGTGTGTGGCAGAGTGTGTGTAGTGGACTGTGTGTAGTGGACTGTGTGTGGCAGAGTGTGTGTGGGGGACTGCGTGGGTGACAGTGTGTGGCAGAGTGTGTGGTAGAGTGTGTGTGGGGGACTGTGTGGGTGACTGTGTGTGGTAGAGTGTGTGGGGGGACTGTTTGGTGGAATGTGTGTGGCAGAGTGTGTGGTGGACTGTGTGTGTGGCAGAGTGTGTGTGTGGTAGACTGTGGTGGACTGTGTGTGTGGCAGAGTGTGTGTGGCAGAGTGTGTGTGGCACAGTGTGTGGGGTAGAGTGTGTGTGGTGGACTGTGTGTGGCAGAGTGTGTGGGGTAGAGTGTGTGTGGTGGACTGTGTGTGGCAGAGAGTGTGGGTGGACTTTTTTACCCCTAAACTGTCCACAGGAACAAAATATATCTCCATCCACATGACAACTGGCCCAGTGATGACGTGAGTACGTTGTTTTGACTAAAATCTGCTCTCACAGCCGGAGGGAGCTGTAAAGCCGAGAATGTCAGCGTTCAAAATAAATCTTATTCAAATTTAAATATCTCTGATGTTTATTTTCAGGACTTTTGCTCATTCATAAGACAGAACATCTTCCCAGTCTGCTATAAATCCAGTTCATAGTGACGGTATAATCACTTCTCCTCATAGGTCATGTGATACACCTCAACCAATCAGCAACCAAGCATGCACTGGTCACTAAGGACCGCCCCTTTCTCTACACATGACACACCCACGATGCGCATGAAGGGTCGTATCATCTCCCATGGAACCCTGAGGCTTTGTACTAACAGGAACGATGGTGAATGATGTCAGGTGACTTTAATTATCTAATATGCTGAATTTTTAATAAATTACACAGTGTACATTTGTAAGACGTCTCGTCGGCCATCTTGAAAATGTTTTTAAGCCCCGCCCCTTTTCTGCTACACAAGCAAAGCTGCGAGTGTTGAATGATGAAGTGATGGTCTAACATTCCTCACCTGAAGTAGTGAATCGTCCAAGTTCTTGAAGTGCACTTCTTCTTCTTCTTCTTCTTCTTCTTCTTCCTCTTCTTCCTCTTCTTCTTCTTCCTCGAGTCTAACCACACTCTCAGACTCGTGCAGTATATCAGTGTGTGAGTGCGAGTGTCATCTAAGACACGTCTCTAACGTCAGATATTTCAATTGAGACACTTGTCCTAAACACTGAAGGGAAGAATAACAGATATGAGAAAAACTCATACAGCTTTAATAAGATTTTAGAAAATCACTTCAGCTCCCGCTTCGGTTCCAGGCTCATGAAGCTAAACCACAGGCGTCAGGAGTCAGCAGCGGGATGTCGTCGTTTTTTTTTTTTTTTTGCTAAGGCTCACTTACGCTGTGCTTTTTGCTGAGTTCAGCTCCTTCGGGCTGTAATTGAGTTCTCAGTAAAGAGGAGCTTGGAAGGTTGGACACACTCTGACTCATTGGAGGCTACGCCAAGATCAGCAACATCAACAATAAGGATTAGAGACTCCGCCCACATGTCTACATATACAGCAGATTTTTGCACACGACAGAACATGAAGCTTATATTGTGTTTTTTTATTTGTGCTCTTCTGCTAATTCAGGGCTGTCAAGTGTCACACAGTGAGAGTGACGTCCCTCATGTCCCTGTATTTGTCACGCACAAAACCTTTTGACTATTTATCATATATTTAATAAGCCGCAGCGCCCAAAATGTATCAGCCCTCATCGCCGTCTCTATGGAACCGGGCGGGAATCGAGCGCATCTCCCATGGAGCTCTTAGTCGAACCTGACACTTATCAGCCAATCAAAATAAAAGAGGCTACACAACAGCCAATCAGAAAATAGCACTATTGTGTAAGATTTAACGCAACAACCAATGAAAAAAAAAACATATACATTAGCAAGGGGATTTTCGATTGTCGGATTTGAACAAAACCTCAACAGGAAACAGCTTGTCTCTCTGGACGGGACATTGTCCTCAATCATGTCCCTAAAAAAGTCTGGGCTTGTGCTGAACTGTTTTATATGGGAGCAACATGATATACAAATGATAAAGGGGTAAAAAAAAAGGCAACAAACACTTACAATAAACACCAGACATAATCTTTCTCTCTCTCTCTCTCTCTCTCTCTCTCTCTCTCTCTCTCTCTCTCTCTCTCTCTCTCTCTCTCACTCTCTCTCTGTGCCCTGTGCTAACACAAAGACTTGTACTGCATGCTAATCTAGCACAGCTTAGCACTACGTTTGCAAAAGACCGAGCATGCTGTATTACCAAAAACTCGGGTAGCATAATGCCGTGAAGCACCGACTGTCTATTGTACTACAAGCCAAGATAGAAGAGGTTAGCTCACTAGCTAAACATGCTAGATTAGCACAGATTAGCTTGCCTGGCTGAGCTAGACCTAGCTACTGTACTTTACAGCATGCTAGCCTAGCCTAGCGATCGTGCATGCAGAATTGGCGAAGAATGACTCCTCTATAAAACATACTGTACTGGATTAGCAAAGCGCACGCTAATCTACCCGAGCTTAGCTTTCCTATTGCATGCTGGTTATTACTATTGTTTCCTGTCAGACAGAAAAAAAGCCGCTAAAGCTAAAGCTGGTGCAGATCGGAAGACTTTAAACACCGCCGGCTGTCTGACTTGTTGACATTTTGTTAGCAGCAGCTGTGTTCTTTCGACTTGTTTTGTGTGTGTGTGTGTGTGTGTGTGTGTGTGTGTGTGTGTGTGTGTGTGTGTGTGTGTGTGTGTGTGGTGTTAGCGCTTGACCTTCTCCTGTACACTGTGGATTGAGACTCTGATGTATAGAAAATTCACCCCAGCAGTTTGATTAAACTTTAAAATCTGCTTTTCGCATGTCAGAGACCAGAGTTGTTCTGTACAGTAGCTAATAAAAACTCTTTCTTGCGCCACGCGCTAACAGGCAGCCGGGTGTGTTTCCAAGAGTCGTAGCCTCTGCGTCTCTCTGTAGTGAGTTTGCCTGCGGCGCTGTGAATCAGAAAGATCTCACGCTGACACCTGAAGCCATGTTGACTTGTTTCTGAAGCTTCTCGTCGGATTAAAGGTTCGGGGAGCAGAGACGTGTTCAGGAACATCTCTATACGCTACCGTCTCAGCTCACACGCCGTGCTATTTCCAGACTGCTGACTTGCTGATATTTTATTCAGCCTCTGAAGGGTTTAAGTAGGTGTGTGGATAGCGAAAAACAGCTAGTTGCCTGAGGCTAAAGCTCTGCTCACCCAACAGGAGGCCGTTCCTTCAGGGATCTCCTCGGCACGTAGCCCCCCCGCTGGACCACCTGGACCTGGCCATGGGCGAAAAACGAATAATCAACATGGCAAGCATGGCTCCAAACCTCAGGCTGGGGAAATGTGTAGAGGATCCTGATGTTTTAGAGACGATTAATTCTGACGTTCATGTCCACACTCGTCCTTATACAAGACGGGGAAACTATTCTAAAGACATGCTCCAAGGGCAGATGTTCAACTCGGTCTATAAACCTTTAAAACATGCGACAATAACACAAATAACTCTGAATCAAATATATAACACTGAAGGAGTGAAAATAAATATCAGTGTTTAGATAAACAGACTAGAGATTCAGAGCAGTACTTTCTACAATAAGGTGAGGTGATGGTGCTGAGGTGATGATGCTGAGGTGATGGTGCTGAGGTGAAAGTGCTGAGGTGATGGTGCTGAGGTGATGGTGCTGAGGTGAAGGTGCTGAGGTGAAGGTGCTGAGGTGATGGTGCTGAGGTGAAGGTGCTGAGGTGATGGTGCATGAAGTGATGGTGCTGAGGTGATGGGGCATGAGGTGATAGTGCTGAGGTGATGGTGCTAAGGTGATTGCGCTGAGGTGATGGTGCATGAGGTGAAGGTGCTGAGGTGATGGTGCTGAGGTGATGGTGCATGAGGTGAAGGTGCTGAGGTGAAGGTGCTGAGGTGAAGGTGCTGAGGTGATGGTGCTGAGGTGATGGTGCATGAAGTGATGGTGTTGAGGTGATGGTCTGAGGTGATAGTGCTGAGGTGATTATGCTGAGGTGATGGTGCTGAGGTGATTGTGCTGAGGTGATGATGCTGAGGTGATGGTGCTGAGGTGATTGTGCTGAGGTGATTGTGCTGAGGTGATGGTGCTAAGGTGATTGTGCATGAAGTGATGGTGTTGAGGTGATGGTGCTGAGGTGATAGTGCTGAGGTGATGGTGCTGAGGTGATAGTGCTGAGGTGATGATGCTGAGGTGATAGTGTTGAGGTGATAGTGCTGAGGGGATGGTGCTGAGGTGATGGTGCATGAAGTGATTGTGCTGAGGTGATGGTGCTGAAGTGATGGTGCTGAGATGATTGTGCTGAGGTGATGGTGCTGAGGTGATGGTGCATGAAGTGATGGTGTTGAGGTGATGGTGCTGAGGTGATAGTGCTGAGGTGATGGTGCTGAGGTGATAGTGCTGAGGTGATGATGCTGAGGTGATAGTGTTGAGGTGATAGTGCTGAGGTCATGGTGCTGAGGTGATGGTGCATGAGGTGATGGTGTAGAGGTGATAGTGCTGAGGTGATGGTGCATGAGGTGATGGTGCTGAGGTTGATGATGCTGAGGTGATGGTGCTGAGGTGATGGTGCTGAGGTGATGGTGCTGAGGTGATGGTGCATGAGGTGATGGTGCTGAGGTTGATGATGCTGAGGTGAGCACTCACTTCTGTCTCAGCTTTATATGATCGACACTTAAGTGTTTTGTAATGTAATTAAAATGCCGACTATAATAAAGTATAAAGTGTTATAATAAGTATATAAAGTGTTTTGTAAT
>NC_062530.1:26663044-26665544 GCF_022655615.1 Tachysurus fulvidraco
AATATAAACAAAGAATCCCCATAAACACAAATCAACAAAAATAAATAAATAAATAAATAAATAAATAAATAAATAAAAAAAACAAAATCTGAAGATGCAATTGTAAAATTTGAAAACATAAAATTAAAAAAAAAATTATATACATGTGAAAAATCCCCTGAAAATGCAAATCAATAATAAAAAAAAACCCCTGAAATCTGATATTGTGATTCAGAAATTTAGAACACAAAATAAAAAAATCACAAAAAAAGCAAACCAAATTCTAAAAATGTGAAACTAAACTTAATAACGTCAAACTAAAATCCATAAACACAACACAAAGTCAAACAAAATCAAAAATCATGTGTTCTCAGGATAAACTCCAGATCCATCATGAAGATAAAGAGCTTACTGAAGATGAATGAACTCCAAAAGAGAGAAAAAAAAAGAGTCGATCACAAGGAACGACTTCTGGGATAAAAGAAATTTTGCTATAAAGTGAGAAAAAGTAAGATGTGATCTTTAATGTGGAGGCACGGTGGCTAAGTGTTTAGCATGTTCACCTCACACCTCCAGGGTTGGGGGTTCGATTCCCGCCTCCACCTTGTGTGTGTGGAGTTTGCATGTTCTCCCCGTGCCTCGGGGGTTTCCTCCGGGTACTCCGGTTTCCTCCCCCGGTCCAAAGACATGCATGGTAGGTTGATTGGCATTTCTGGAAAATTGTCTGTAGTGTGTGAGTGTGTGAGTGAATGAGAGTGTGTGTGTGTGCCCTGTGATGGGTTGGCACTCCGTCCAGTGTGTATCCTGCCTCGATGCCCGATGACGCCTGAGATAGACACAGGCTCCCCGTGACCCAAGAAGTTCGGATAAGCGGTAGAAATTGAATGAATGATCTTTAATGGGTAAAAAAAGTTGCTGTAAGTGGAATAAAACACATCGAGGTACACGCTGTTCCATGAAGATAATTAACTTCAGAGTGAAACAATGACCAGTTGTAGAATCTAAGTGGACTCTGACTGTACAACATTGAACCAAATGGAAAACGAATCAGGCGAATCGGTTGCTCAAAGCTTGATCGGGTGAAACAGCAAGTGATTCAGTGAAGCCTGAATGGAATCGTATCGATCTCCGACTCTCTTCTGAACTGCGTCTGAACCCCGAGCCGCCGGAGCCGTCGCTCCTTCATCCCTGACGTAAAATAAGCTGGGAATTGAAACCAAAGCGCTCTGATTAAAACAGATAGTCAATGAACACGTGCTTTATTGAGACGCATGTCGGCCTGTTCGCAGTCGTCCTGCGTCGCACGTACGAATCATAACGCAGTGCAGGAAAAAATCCAGGGCTGTTATTGGGTTATCGTGGATCCGTCTTGGAGCGGCGCGTCCCTGCATCCAGTCCATTATTCTGACACTGATATTTTTATATTCTTTAAAAAAAACTGTCCTGACGTCAATTTTTACATTCACTTTCTCCGAATTCTGTTTTTTTTTTCTTTTATAAATACGTTAAAGGTAAAGAGATTTAAGGGGGAAAAAAACGGCCGCATTTGCAAGACAATCAAATAAAGTCCAAAGTGGAATGGCCTTCCAAGCATCGGGGCCATTTGGACAGAATTCCCCAAATGACATCATCAGAGAGAGAGAGCGAGAGAGAGAGAGAGAGAGAGAGAGAGAGAGAGAGAGAGAGAGAGAGAGAGAGAGAGAGAGAGAGAGAGAGATGGATGAACAGACAGACAGACAGACAGACAAATTGAGTTACTGAAGCTACCTTCATGCATGTCACTGAGGATTTCTAAAAATGCTACGCTAATGCTAATGCTGGCGGAGCTTATTAAAGATTCCGTGGTATTGCTAATGCTAATGAAATGCTAATGGTAAAGCTAACAGAGCATCTGCACAGTGGAATACACACCGTCACTCATGTCTCTGATGTCACTCATGTCTCTGATGTCACTCATGTCGTCGACACCTTTTGTATACTGGTGATGACAAGGAGACAATTACATAACAGATTACAGTGTTTTACACACACACACACACACACACACACACACACACACACACACATACTGTACACACACACACACACACACACACACACACACACACACACACACACACACACCAATATAAAGTTCCATCCAAAGATATTAACACTTTTCCTTAACAAATGAGCAGAAATACTTGCATGATGTAACCGCATGAAAGTTTCTGTCTTTATTTAATTTCAGTAAACTCTTTATAGATGCCAATATTTTCTCTCCAAAAAGGAACATTTAAAATAAATCACATTTCTTTTCCTCTCTATTTTCTCTCAGTTGCTTGGAAGCTGCTGTCGTCTTAGACCGGGTAATAAACGTGATGCTGCATCAGAAGTTCACCAAAATCCTCTACAGCTCCCTCTGATCCGGTGAGTCTGAGGTCTGAGGGTGCCAATAATTCTGAAGTGATTTTTTACTTCTTCATTTTAATAAAAATGTTCAATGTTCCTGTATGTTTTAAGCTTGAGCTTACTCGGTTAT
>NC_062530.1:26670544-26683044 GCF_022655615.1 Tachysurus fulvidraco
CACACACACACACACACACACACACACACACACACACACACACACACATGCACAAACATGTGCTTACACTCGCCCATGCACACTTACATGCAACCAAACACGCAAGCAGATTCTCGGCTGTATTCATTTACACTCCAACACAGAGCTTGTAGCTTACAGACCCACAGGCTGCATGTACTGTCTCTGTGCAACTGCTCGTATGAAATGATCTCGCATTCGCACATTCATATCAAATACTTTCGCAGCTCTTTATCAGGCTCTAACACCGATGTCTCATATTATATAAAGAGTCGTAACATTCATATAAAACACTCCTGCTTTCCTAAAACCGCTCTCGCATCAGCAGCAAATGTTCTCACATTTACACCAAATGATTCATACAACTGCTTTTACATCACATTCACATCAAAGGGCCTTTGGGTTCTTTCTGTTACACACTTTCACATTCAGAGAAAACTCTCACATATAAATTCTTTCATTTTCATCAAAAAATTGCTGTCACATTCCAGAGGAAAACAAACCAAATTGTTTTAAATCTGTCCCACATGTTAATGATCTGTTAATGATCTGTAATTCATTCAAGAATTTTAGTTTGACGTTGTTTCTAGATATGAATAATGTTATAATACTAGAACTGTGTGTGTGTGTGTGTGTGTGTGTGTGTGTGTGTGTGTGTGTGTGTGTGTGTGTGTGTGTGTGTGTGTGTGTGTGTCTGTATGTGTGTGTCTGTGTGTGTGTGTGTGTGTGTGTGTGTGTGTGTGTATATGTATTGTGTGTGTGTATGTATTGTGTGTGTGTGTGTGTGTGTGTGTGTGTGTGTGTGTGTGTGTGTGTGTGTGTGTGTACAGTATGTGTGTGTGTTTTTGTGTGTATGTGTGTGTATGTATTCTGTGTGTGTGTGTGTGTGTGTGTGTATTTGTATTGTGTGTGTGTTTGTGTGTGTATATGTATTGTGTGTGTGTATGTGTAGTGTGTGTGTGCGTGTGTGTGTGTATGTGTGTGTGTATTTGTATTCTGTGTGTGTGTGTTTGTGTGTTTGTGTGTGTATATGTATTGTGTGTGTGTGTGTGTGTATGTATTGTGTGTCCGTGTGTCCGTGTGTGTTTGTGTGTGTGTACAGTATATGTATTGTGTGTGTGTATGTATTGTGTGTCCGTGTGTCCTTGTCCGTGTGTCCTTGTCCGTGTGTGTGTGTGTGTGTGTGTGTGTGTGTGTGTGTGTGTGTGTGTGTGTGTGTGTGTGTGTGTGTGTTAAAGGTGAAGCTTGGATTACGCCACACGTTTATTTCCGGTGTAGATGTTTGTGCTGCTTTCACACCTGCTGCAGGAATCCGCTAAGCATTTGAGCAGATCTTCTTATCTTGCTTTGTTCACACGACGTTTGTTGATCTCGGAGTTGTTTGTCTGATCTGCTGGAGATATCAGCAGTCTTCACAGAGCAGATTAGTGCTGCATGTTGGGGCTCTTTATCACCAGGAAAGTCAGCGATAAAACAGCAGTTTGGTGAAAAGCGGCTTGTGGGAGACGCTCACAGAGCTGATAAAGACAAGATGCCGTCTTTCAGGACAGTTCTTCAGCCTGAGACACGCTGGATCTCCACAACTGCCTCATCTGCCCCACTCAGCTCTGTCTCTGCACACTAACCCACTTATATAAACCCTCTCAAGGGTAAATATGTTCTTCATGGGTTCCTTAATAGCTTCTTACCAGAAACATTTTGACTTTATAATGAGAAACATTTTGTTTTAGAGTCCTTACTAATTCCTTTAAAGCTTCTGTGAAAACTGAAGAACTGAAAGAATCTTCCAAGAGTGTGTGAGTGATGGAGCTTCAGTGACCTTCTGCTCCAAAGGAACCTACAAGTAATCCTTAAAGTTTATGTGTTCTATTGCCCCTTTACCACCGAGGCAGTTTGAGTGCAGGTTCGGAGCCTAATGTAGAACCAGTTCTTTCTTTTTCGACAGCCAAAGCACCGGCTCTGAACCAGGAAAAGTGGTTCTTATGTAGCACCAAAACGTTGCTGGTCTAGACTTAAGAACCGCTTGTGTCAGGGGCTGTGGGCGGGGCTATGGGCGGGGCTGTGGGCGGGGCCACACCTATCACTGTTAGCTCCTGTGATAATGTACCTTAAGTATACTAATGTTTAATACACTTTTACTTTACCGCGATATGATACATTATCAGCACACATGATAGTAGGTAGCTACATGCTAAGGCTAACTTTTTTCTGTGTTAATGATAAAATAACGTTATGTACTTTCTCGATCACAACCTCCAATGTAGGTTCACAAAGCCATGAGCATTAACAGTAAAGCAACATCCGCCATTGTTGTTGTGTTTGTCGCTGCTGCGCTAACGTCACTGTGTAACGTGACACGTATACAGTGACGTCACACTCGGCTCTGTGACGCTCTCTAACCGATGGAAAGGCAAACCGGTTCTTAGAAGGTTCGCCAGTGGAACCGACTTTAAACCAGCACCAGCACGAGCTCTGAACCAGGACCCGGGTCTTTTTGGTGGAAAAGGGGTATAAGAGAATATAACTAATGAATCTAGGATTATAAATTATGACCATCCTCTATCGTCTTTGAGGGTTCTTCAAGGGTTCAACTGAGAATTCAGTGTTCTTAGTTTCCAAAAGATTAGTTCTACTTAGAACATATTTATGACAGGATGTAGAACTAAAAACACTTATTGTAGATCCAACCTTTTTTTTTAAAAAAAAAACGTGACCTGACCCGAGCTCCTGGTTTTGCAGTAAAGGATCTACTTTAAATCTGTACATGTTCCTCATAAAGATAACCAAAGAACCTGTAATATTAGCGATAGCTCTCTGGTATCTTCATCCGTTACAGAAGAATGGAGTCTTTAAGGTTCCTCAGGTGTTCTGTCCTGTATGGTTTTGTTGGATTCTACATGGAACCCTTTGTAGATTTCAGCTTTTCTGCAGTAACACTACAAAAAAACGGTTCTACTTAGAAAACTTTCTGACAGGGAAACACTGATGTAGATGTTTGTTGGACTATTAAGGTTTTCCTCAAAGGGGTCCCCTGAAACACAGCAAAGGGTTCTACAGTAGATCGTTTCAGAGTTTAGCGTTGCTCCAATCGAGACTGCGTGAAATGGGTTCTACAGGGAACCTTTTCTACTAGGGTTCTCACTGAAGCTTTGAGGTTTTCCTCTAGAGAGATGACCAAAACATTTTGTGTTCTAGATTTTCCCAGTGCTTCAAATAAAAAAAAGGTTCTAACTTAAACCCTTTTAGTTTGGAGAACACTCAAGAGTGAGGTTTATTTTTTATAAGGTTCTACGTACGGTAGCATCTTTAAGGGTTCCTCTAGAGGAACGTGTGAAGAACATGAAAGGGTTCTAATTTAGGGTTCTGATGTCATGATCTGCTGCTTTATCATCGTGTCCTGTTTTATTTTCCTCTAACTTTACCTCAGAGGGATCAGATCACTGTATCTCAGTATAATCTCAGTATCTCAGACGGATGAACTGATGGAGAACTGACAAACCTGAGGGTCTGATAGAGAACCGGAGGAGGAGTTTGAGAACGCTCACGGTGGTGAAGATGAAGATATTTACATTTCAGATCATTTCATCATCGCCACGAAGAACGTTCCTGGAAAAGGCGCCTCTCAGAAGTCCAGGCACAAGAACGGGGAAAAATCCCAGACCACGCACACGAACTTTCACCCTTCACCTTTAACCCCCTGCGCAGATTGTGAAAAATCAATGCGTCCGATCGATATTCGGGATGGAAAAATATCCCGTCGCTATCCGAGTAATCGGCGATCGTCTCCGAGTTAAAGAGCAATCGGAGGGAATATTTATTACCACAGAACCAAGGAGAGAATTAGGTTTGGTTTCTGATCCTTTTGTGCAAATGTTAATAACACGTCAATATCTTTCACGGGGTTCAGTAAGAAAGGAGCGCGATCGGGTCGGGGAGCCATTTTGTCGAGGTGTGTGTGTGTGTGTGTGTGTGTGTGTATGTGTGTGTACAGAGTCACTGTGAGATGGAGTCCAGTGTGGAAATGTCTCTCAACTGCAGGAAAAAAGACATTTGCTTGAGCAGTTTCTGATGTATTAATATAATGTTTATGTAGCAGACAGAATGACGGCCAAACGTCTGCTAGTAAGCTCCTCTTATTTATTTATTTATTTATTTATTTATTTGGTTGTTTGTTTGTTTATGAAAATTCTTAATGAACATGATTTATAGGTATGTATTTGGCTGATGAAACTAAAGGTTTTAATTATATATATATATATATATATATATATATATATATATATATATATATATATATATATATATATATATATATATATATATAAAATCCCACAGGGGGACACGGTTGCTTAGTGGTTAGCACGTTCACGTCACACCTCCAGGGTCGGGGGTTCGATCCCCTCCTCCGCCTTGTGTGTGTGGAGTTTGCATGTTCTCCCCGTGCCTCGGGGGTTTCCTCCGGGTACTCCGGTTTCCTCCCCCGGTCCAAAGACATGCATGGTAGGTTGATTGGCATCTCTGGAAAATTGTCCGTAATGTGTGTGTGTGTGTGTGTGTGTGTGTGTGTGTGTGTGTGTGTGTGTGTGTGTGTGTGTGTGTGTGTGTGTGTGTGTGTGTGTGTGTGTGTGTGTGTGCGCCCTGTGATGGGTTGGCACTCCATCCAGGTGTATCCTGCCTCGATGCCTGATGACGCCTGAGACCCCGTGACCCGAGATAAGCGGTAGAAAATGAGTGAGTGAATGAATGAATAATCCCACATACACAGGGTTCGTCTCATGCAGGGTTTTATAATAAAAATGATGAATCTTCTGAAATAAAAATTTAAATTGTGACATTTTTAAATGCTTACACTCGCACCATGCACACTTACATGCAAACAAACACGCAAGCAGATTCTCAACTGTATTCATTTACACTCCAACACAGAGCTTGTAGCATTCGCACATTCATATTGTCACGAACGCGGGATGAACCAGACCCAAACGCAGGATGGCGAAATAAACAGGATTTAATAACAAAAGAACACTAAACGTGACACGGACTAAAGACAGGACAAGACAACAGTGCTGCACAAAGCAACGTGGCACAGTTATATAGACCGACAATGGCCCTGTTCACACTGCAGGTAAAAGTGGCCCAAATCCGATTTTTTGGGGTCAAGTGACCAGGTCAGTCTTCTGCAGGAATAGTGTGAACACTCAAATCTGGCCCAGATCTGATTTTTTCCAATGTTGCCGCAGTGTGAACAGCCAAGGCGGATTTGATGCGACTTTTACGTCAATCTACATTGACATTCGTCACAATTATGCACCGGGCGAAGACTTTTTTTGCTTAACACACACGTTACCAGTCACGTTTGTGTTACGTTTTCGCTGGCGCAAACCTTTTTTTTTTTTTGCGCTGGCGAAAACGTGACACAAACATGACTTGTAACGTGTGTGGTGTGTGTGTTAAGAGTGTTATATAAAGTGGTTATGTGAACCAGCTCATAATGTTTGCATTGAATACGTCAGTGGTCCCAAACCACCGGTACCGGTCTGTGGACCAAATGGTACCGGGCCGCCCAAGGAACAATAAATTTTTTTTCCTGTGGTGTATTTCTCTCGGGTTTGTGCGACTTTCCATAGACGAGAGGTTAACCGGGAGCTGAGAGACGTCACCTAAAGCCGCACCGATACCGCGCATGCGCAAAATATCATGATATCGGGCCGGGTTTAGGTGACGTCTGGAGCTGAGCGGCTGCGAGCGGCAGTGGTGTTGTAGCTTTGGTGGAGAGAGAAGGTGTGTATCGCTCTTCTCTCTGTTCACCGGTACTTTGTCATGTTTAACAGTGCTTGGTGTACGTGTATATTGTGTTTGCTCAAATTTAACCCACAAATTAGCAAAAATGAGCACGAAACAGACGTCGTTAGAAAGTTAGAAACTCTGCCGGTGTTCTGGATTAAAGTCATGGCGGAATACCCTGAGATTGTCACCACAGCACTTACATCCCTATCGCCATTTCCGACATGCTATCTGTGTGAAGCGGGGATTTCTGCAGTGACGGCAACCGAAACAAAACAACGGAATAAACTGGACATAAGCGACACACTTCGGGTGTCATTGTCTCCTGTTACCCCAGATGGAACCGTCTCGTTGTAAAGAAACAAGCTCAGGGTTCTCATTGATTTAGCATTGTAGTGAGTTAAAAAGGAATGTTTAATTACAATTAAATTAAAATTATTCATTTTAATTTAATTGTATAGCCGACATCCCCCACCCCCAGCGGCCGCGGTAAAATTGACAGGTCCGCGGCGAAAAAAAGGTTGGGGCCCAGTGGAATACATCACATTACTTCCTCCATAACCTCGCCAACTTTTTTTTTTTTTTTTTTACACAACAAAGTAATTTTTATCTTGAGATAACAAGAAAACTAAGTCATTATTACAACAAACTTTTATGTCGCGATAACGAGAAAATTAACCAGAAAGACAACATAACAATGCATGGCCTCTTAGGGCTTCCGTACAGCACCTGCGAATCTGTGAAGTTTTGCCAAAATGATGCGTGTTCACTGTACAACCGCACTAACGTGACTTTAGGCTTGAAATGAGCTCTTTAGTTTGACTCTCAATGATTTGGGATCGAGCCTAAATTGTGTTAATTTTTTTTTTTTACCTCGACAACTTTTTAGCGCGACGGCGTGCCGCGTGTGACGTCATTGGTATTGTTCGTTTGCGCATACGGGACGGTTCGAAACCGCAAACTGTTCACACTGGTATCTGATATAGGTCCCATTTTAAATGGTAATGTGAACAGCCAAACAAAAAAAAAAATCAGATCTGAGCAAAATATCCGAATTGAGCATTAAGACTTGCGGTGTGAACGTGGCCAATGATAATGACAATGGGAAACAGGTGTGTAGACGTGAGGAGCAGACAAAGGCAGGGCAAACACGTGACGAGGAACATAAACAAAACGCACATGGCCAAAGTCTGGGCTGAGTCCTTACACATATAAAATAGTTTCGCAGCTCTTTATCAGGCTCTAACACCGATGTCTCAT
The DNA here is from genome assembly GCF_022655615.1 of Tachysurus fulvidraco. Classification (NCBI taxonomy): domain Eukaryota; kingdom Metazoa; phylum Chordata; class Actinopteri; order Siluriformes; family Bagridae; genus Tachysurus; species Tachysurus fulvidraco. The sequence goes on from NC_062530.1 coordinate 26,677,607, forward strand.
ATTAAAATGAAGTGCTCTCTTGTTGGTACTAAAATGCTCTCACATTCACAATAAAACGCTTTGGGATTCATAGACAAGGTTTGGCGGGGACATAAAGAGTCGTAACATTCATATAAAACACTCCTGCTTTCCTAAAACCGCTCTCGCATCAGCAGCAAATGTTCTCACATTTACACCAAATGATTCATACAAGTGCTTTTACATCACATTCACATTAAAGGGCCTTTGGGTTCTTTCTGTTACACACTTTCACATTCAGAGAAAACTCTCACATCTAAATGCACACATAAATTTTGACATTTTTAAATGATGAATATTGAGGATTAGATGTGAAGATACATGACTGAAGTTGACTTTGTGACTCAGTGCGTGAACGCTGCGTATCTCCTGTAGCTCTGGGTGCAGAGGTGTAGAGGTCTGAGTGCTGACGGTGTTAAATCCTGAGCGTGTGATTAAATCGACTCTGATCGCGATCCTACATGCTGAAAAATAAAGCACCATAACTAACCCTAACCCTATATGTTGAAGAATAAGTATCCGTTTTGATAAACTGATAGCAGATTCCATTACAGGAGCGTTGGAGAAGGAGTCTAGACGTTGGTCTGAAAGCTCTCAGTGGAAAGGGAAAGTGTGGAAAAGGCGAACGTGTGTTAAAATTCGGTCGTAAAGTGTGTCTCCGGCTACGTCCTGATGTCATGCATCTTAATTAAAGGGATGCAGGGGTCGGCCTCGGTCGTGTTATCTCTCTCCCACTGATCTAATGAACACACTCTCGGGTCTCTTTCGGCTGTTCGTCTGCAGATAAGCATCTGCCCCATCACCACCACCACCTCCTCCACAACACTCACCCCTCCATCCTACTGTACCACATCTCCACTCAAAAGCTCCAGTTTCAGGTTTCTGCCACTTTTACTGCGAGAGCCTGCATTAATTTGGGCTGAAATGAAATAACAATAATCAGATTCCACAACACACATTCCCCTGCTTTTAAACACACACACACACACACACACACACACACACACACACACACACACACACACACACACACGGCAGGTGCACGGCTTCCTCCTGCTGCTCAGAAATGGGCTGAAATACCCTGATTTTTAAAATCTCTCGATCTTTAAAGTCGGAAAGAACAAATAAGATCTGATTTATTACGTTACGGCTGAACAGAAGCTAAAAGCCAAGTTTTTGAAGATCGTTTACATCGAAGGAGGAAAAAAAGCCGAAGGAATAATTTTGCGTTATTGTAAACTTTTTTAGACAAAAATCTGTTTAGTTCCAACACGGGACGCTAAGTGAGTAACAGGCTTCACATGTAGCGAGGAGTTACAGACAAAAAAAGTGTGTCTGACTTGTTAACGTTGTTAATCAGCTAAGAGCACAAAGTAGTCACTAACTGACCGTGTTGATAAAGCCGCCATCTTTCTCCTATTACCACAATTACCATGTTTATGCTACTGAATATACTAGATGCTTTATTTCACTTTATTGAGAGAGAGAGAGAGAGAGAGAGAGAGAGAGAGAGCATGAGTGTGAGAGAGAGAGAGAGAGCATGAGTGTGAGAGAGAGAGAGAGTGAGAGAGAGAGAGAAAGAGAGAGAGAGAGAGAAAGTGCATGAGAGAGTGAGTGTGTGTGAGTGAGAGAGAAAGAGAGAGAGAGTGTGTGTGAGTGAGTGAGAGAGAGAGCGAGAGAAAGAGAGAGAGAGAAAGTCTGTGAGTGAGTGAGAGAGAAAGAGAGTGAGAGAAAGAGAAAGAGTGTGTGTGTGTGAGTGAGAGAGAGAGAGAGAGAGACAGAGATAGTGTGTGTATGAGTGAGTGAGAGAGAGAGAGAGAGAGAGAGAGAGAGAGTGTGTGTGTATGAGTGAGTGAGAGAGAGAGAGAGAGAGAGAGAGAAAGTGTGTGAGTGAGTGAGAGAGAAAGAGAGAGAGAGAGATGAATTTGACACAGAAAGAGACACAAAAAAGAAAAAGATGCGAGACAGTGAGAGAGGCAGAAACAAACAGAGAGGGAAATAGATAGAGAGAGAGAAAAAGACAGGAAAGATGAAGACAGACAGACAAACACCGATAGAGCGAGTGAGACAGACAGACAAAGAGACACACAAGGAGTGAGAGAGAGAGTGAGAGAGAAAGAGAGAGAGAGAGAGAGAGAGAGAGAGAAATGAAATCAGACACGCTCACTAATTTATTGGCCTTGTTCAGCTTGAGGAGGAGGGAAAAAGCGCCAGCTGTTCCCAGAACAGTAGCAGATCGATGGGGGCAGCAGGAGGGGGATTTAGAGGGGCCACGGTGCCAGGCGGTGCCAGCGGGAGAGAGAGAGAGAGAGAAGGTGAGAGAGAGAGAGACAGAAAGACAGAAGCAGAGAGATACAGGGGCGCCAGACGAGACAACACCCTGAGAGAGAGAGAGAGAGAGAGAGAGAGAGAGAGAGAGAGAGAGAGAGAGAGAGGGATCTGACTGAACAAAAGGAGAGAAAATGGAGGGAAAGATGGACGGAATTCAAGTTTCTGACTCATTATTAATCCAAAAGTGTTGAGGAAACTAGATTTAGTGCCAAATTTATAAAAGTGCTTGTAATTGGGTTCGAGGATGTAATTAAAGTGATGGCATTAAGCCCCGCCCACAGCTACGTCAGCCATCCATCATTTTATCCTTGAGTTTGAGGAAGTGTTCAGTGGGACACAAAGACATAGAATAAGAGGTTGAGGAAACACTGTGTGTGTAAAGAAGGACAGAAGACAGAAAGAAATGGAGGATGGTTTCATTCAGGCTTCATTCAGGACAACCTTCACTTCATCATAAACCGGGGTTCATGGCTTCTCCCTCCCTCTCTCCCTCCCTCCCTCTCTCTCTCTCTCTCTCTCTCTCTCTCTCTCTCTCTCTCTCCCTCTCTCTCTCTCTCTCTCTCTCTCTCTCTATTTCACTCTCTCCATCTCAGCTGAAGACATGTGGCTCACCTCTGGTCTGAGCGCTGACTGCTATCTCTCCATCCATCCATCTTCAGACAGGCTGCCTCTCTCTCTCTCTCTCTCTCCCTCCCTCTCTCTCTCTCTCTCTCTCTCTCGTCCTGCAGCCAACCAGCGTTTCCCATTGATTTATCGATTGCTGTCTGCCCGTGCAGACTCGGCGTGCTTTGACTTGCCTCGCTGCATAGATTTTTCTCCCGAGTTCTCCGTTCCTTGGTTCCTCTCCTCTGCTTTCCTCCTTTTCCCCTGATTGGAGCAGGCCGGAATCCAGTTCACCTCCAGAGATCAGCTCTTTCCTTCACTCTCTTTCTTGATCGCTCAATTCTCATCTCGATTATCCAAAAAATCAGAGGAATTCATTCTCTGTCCATCAGCCACGTATATGTTCTGTTGAAGACTGTCAAGAGAGCATCAAAAAAGTGCACCAATCAAACACACCATCACACTTCAGAGAACATTCGCAGGGTTTGTTTGTGTCCGTTGTGTCAATCATCCCATCATACTGCTGACTATCTCACACTGCTGACCATCTCACACTGCTGACCATCTCACACTGCTGACCATCTCACACTGCTGACCATCTCACACTACTGACTATCTCACACTACTGACCATCTCACACTGCTGACCATCTCACACTGCTGACCATCTCACACTGCTGACTATCTCACACTACTGACCATCTCACACTGCTGACTATCTCACACTACTGACTCTCACACTGCTGACCATCTCACACTGCTGACTATCTCACACTACTGTCCATTTCACACTGCTGACTATCTCACACTACTGACTCTCACACTGCTGACCATCTCACACTGCTGACCATCTCACACTGCTGACTATCTCACACTACTGACCATCTCACACTGCTGACTATCTCACACTACTGACTCTCACACTGCTGACCATCTCACACTGCTGACTATCTCACACTACTGTCCATTTCACACTGCTGACTATCTCACACTACTGACTCTCACACTGCTGACCATCTCACACTGCTGACCATCTCACACTGCTGACTATCTCACACTACTGACCATCTCACACTGCTGACTATCTCACACTACTGACTCTCACACTGCTGACTATCTCACACTGCTGACTATCTCACACTACTGACTATCTCACACTGCTGACCATCTCACACTGCTGACTATCTCACACTACTGTCCATTTCACACTGCTGACTATCTCACACTGCTGACTATCTCACACTACTGACTATCTCACACTACTGACCATCTCACACTGCTGACTATCTCACACTACTGTCCATTTCACACTGCTGAATATCTCACACTGCTGACCATCTCACACTACTGACTATCTCACACTACTGACTATCTCACACTACTGACCATCTCACACTGCTGACTATCTCACACTACTGACTCTCACACTGCTGACCATCTCACACTGCTGACTATCTCACACTACTGACCATCTCACACTACTGACTATCTCACACTACTGACCATCTCACACTGCTGACTATCTCACACTACTGACCATCTCACACTGCTGACCATCTCACACTGCTGACTATCTCACACTACTGACTCTCACACTGCTGACAATCTCACACTGCTGACTATCTTACACTCCTGACTATCTCACACTACTGACTATCTCACACTACTGACTATCTCACACTGCTGACTATCTCACACTACTGTCCATTTCACACTGCTGACTATCTCACACTACTGACTATCTCACACTACTGACTATCTCACACTGCTGACTATCTCACACTACTGACCATCTCACACTGCTGACTATCTCACACTACTGACTCTCACACTGCTGACCATCTCACACTGCTGACTATCTCACACTGCTGACTATCTCACACTACTGACCATCTCACACTGCTGACTATCTCACACTACTGACCATCTCACACTGCTGACTATCTCACACTACTGACTCTCACACTGCTGACCATCTCACACTACTGACCATCTCACACTGCTGACTCTCACACCGCTGACCATCTCACACTACTGACCATCTCACACTACTGACTCTCACACCGCTGACCATCTCACACTACTGACTATCTCACAATACTGACCATCTCACACTACTGACCATTTCACACTGCTGACTATCTCACACTACTGACCATCTCACACTACTAACTATCTCACAATACTGACCATCTCACACTACTGACCATTTCACACTGCTGACTATCTCACACTACTGACCATCTCACACTACTGACCATCTCACACTACTGACCATCTCACACTACTCGACTTTGATGATGATGATGATGATGATGATGATGTCATCACCTGTGCTCTTGCTGTTTTCTGTCACAGAGACAACCGTAGCCAGACACAAGGACTAAGACATACAACATATTCAGAGATTCATTACCTACCCAAAGTGCTCCAAGGAAGGACAACCGATGAACCGGTGCCAGGATGATGGGCATCGACTCAAGACTC
>NC_062530.1:26698044-26723044 GCF_022655615.1 Tachysurus fulvidraco
AAGACAAACTGGACGCTCACAAACAAGGAACTCACAGAGGAACATTCCATCCGGTGCTGAACTTTTTCTGCTTCTGTTTTTTAAAAATATTTGTAGTGAACATCCAGATATGGGGGTGTGGTGGTGGTGGTGGTGATGGTGGTGGTGGGGGGGTTTAATAACAAATAGAGCCAGTTCATATTTTACGTTGCACTGATATGAACAAATGAGGCTGCGTTTAAATGAATATGTGATCTGTTATAGGAGCGATACTGTATAACTATCACCATGGCAACGGTTAAAGCAAAAGGTTGTGCACCTTCATTGTTTATGACCTCGACCTCTGTGAGCAGTGAGTCAAGGGGAAAATATTTCACCGCCGGACATCTGAGAGTCGACCGAATTTCTCCCAGAGTTTAAGTTTGTTTTGAGATGTTTCGAGGAAATAAAAGGAACAAAACGACATCTGTAACTTTTTTCCACAATTCACCAGTCATTAGTCCACGCCAGCTGAGTGCTGGATCCCCTGACGATCCTGGGCCGGGGTATTTAGCAGAGTGGGTGGAGAAAAGAAGAGGAGGAGGAGTCACGGACAGAGGAAGATGAAGCACCGCTGGGAGAACGGTCTCTCTTGGGCTGTAACAGGGATGTTTCTCTTTCTGCTTTAGCCTCTTTTTGCCGGCTGAATCGTGATGATGGAGAATCAGCAGCGCTTTTTAAGCAGTAGATGGATGAGCCGTGTGGCTGTGTTCAGTGCTGCCGTGATGAGGAACAACTTTAGCACGTTAATAGTGTGAACTGAAATAAACATGTTCTGAGGAAGATGTGGAGTTTTGTTAGAATAAAGACTAAAGTGCCACAATCAGTTTTCTGCTGGAGTTATAAAAACTTAAAGGAATTGATAAAGTACACTGATGATCATATTCATAAATAAACCACACCCGGTTATATACAGTTATATAAAGGATTAATAATCCCACTCTCAGTTTATAATGGTTTATAATCCAACTCTCTAGTGTTTATAATGATTAATAATCCCACTCTCTGGTGTTTATAATTATTTATAATCCCACTCTCAGTTTATAATGATTAATAATCACACTCTTGGTGTTTATAATGATTTATAATCCCACTCTCAGTGTTTATAACTATTTTTAATCCCACTCTCTGGTTTTTCTAATTATTTATGTTCACACTCCCAGTGTTTATAATGATTTATAATCCCACTTTCAGTGTTTATGATAATTTGCAATCCCACTCTCGGTGTTTATAATGATTTAGAATCCCACTCAGTTTAGAAAGATTAATAATCCCACTCTTTGTGTTTATAATGATTTATAATCCCACTTTCAGTGTTTATAATGATTTATAATCCCACTCTCAGTGTTTATATTGATTAATAATCCCACTCGTTGGTGTTTACAACAATTTATGTTTTCACTCTGAGTGTTTATACTGTAACAATTTATAATGGCACTCTCATTGTTTACAATTATGTATAATCCCACTCTTCATTGTTTATAATGATTTATAATCCCACTCTTCAGAGTTTATAATGATTTATAATCCCACCCTTCAGAATTTATAATGATTTATAATCCCACTTTTACTGTTTATAATTATTTATTATTTAACTTCTATTGTTTATAATCATTTATAATCCCACTCTCAGTGTTGATAATGATTTATAATCCCACTTTTACTGTTTATAATCATTTATAATCCCACACTGGTTTCACACAGATGAGGATGAGGATATTCTTCATATCATCTCCTCACCATCATCACCTCTGACACGGTCAATAGGGATCAATTAAAATGTTATATTTTTGTTCTGAATTTCTAAATTAACGTAAAACTGAAGAGTCCACTGTTTAAAAAAAACCAAATTAAATCGATTGTATTTATTAAATCGATGAATATTATTAAAAGACGAGTTTAATATTTTATAATTAATTAATTAATTAATTAACAGAGAAATGCTCGCTGCTTCTGGTTTGGACGTCTACTAGATTTTCCACTGGAGATTGGATTTCTCTCAGCTTTCTGTTTCACGCCCAGCCTGGTTACGGGTTCTGCTGCCTGGACCTCACAGCTCTAGGTCCTGGGTTTAGACCTGAGCTGACATCTCATCATGGACAGCAGTTCATCAGCTGAAGTCTGAGCTGCTCGTCTGTCTCTGCTGTATATCCCTGGAGATGCATCACCACATCACAGTCTTGTCATCTCCCTGGAGAACTCTCGGCTCACGCTGTCTGACAACAGGCGCACACACACACACACACACACACACACACACACACACACACACACACACACACCTCAGTGGATCTCTGGACACCATCCTCATGTCGCCTGACTTGTTGCCTTACATCTGGGATTTTCTGTCCACAGAGAATCCTCAGACTCATTCTCAGAGTACAGCGGGTTCCTTGTCCTGCCCTCCTGTAGCTGCCCATGTCAGATATAAAGCACAGATTGTCACCTGGAAGGTCAAAAACTGACCTCACTTATCTCTCTGCTCTGCACCACTTTCCTGGCAAGGTTCCAACATCATTCCCCTTGGCCCACCACATCCCTCAAGATGTCCCTCAAGTACGACTTTAGTCAAGACTATCTGTCCTGGTGGTTGAATGAACTTCATCTAACTGTTTGAACATCTCAGTTCATCTCCACACAAAGGCAGTCTAAAATGAGTCCAGGATGGAGGATGTACCCTGATGGAACACCAGTCCATCACTAGAACTATTCACACACTCACACATTAACACCTAGCGTAGCCAATCTACAAGGTGGCTTCCAGTTAGCACATTTGCCTCAGCCACCATGGATAAGGTTAGATTCCCACATCACCACCCTGAATGTGTGAAGTCTGTATGTTCTCCCTGTACGTCTGCTTCCTCTTCCATACGTTTGTTTGAGTCCATGGTGTCCACTGAAGAGCCACCTGAGGTAAGCTCCAGGCTCCTCACAATCGCAAAAGCTCCAGGCTCCTCACAATCATGTTCTTGGACAGTTGGAGGAAAGCAGCAAACTCAGAGGAACATCATGTGGGTTTGTGGAGCCTGTGAGAAACTCAGCACTGGTGATAACATCGAGCTGCATTAAGAGTAAATAAAAATGAAATTAATAAGTATGTTTATGCCAAAAGCACGTTCGTGTGACCTGAGCTGGAAGACACCATCACAGGCTCCTGTGTGAAGCACTATTCACCTGATGTGTATTAGATGTAACCAGTTTGAAACACTATGTAGCACATCTAGGGTGTATTTTCTCTTTTTGTCTGTTTCAGTTCTCCAAATCTCCAGAATGCACATGATTATTTTTATCTCTCAGTCTCACACTGGAACAACATCTCCACTGAAGCTGGCCTTAAAAACTTGCCGGTCTCCATTTGTCCCGATTGTGACATTGTGGCGCCACAATGAGCTACACACACATGCACTCACACACACACACCACACACACACACACACACACACACACACACACACACACACACACACACACACACACACACACATGCACACACACACACACACACACACACACATGCACACACACACACACATGCACACACACACACACACATGCACAAACATACACACACACACATGCACACACATACACACCCACACACACATACACACTCACACACATACATACTCACACAAATACACACCCACAAACACACATGCTTACACACACACACACACACACACACACACACACACACACACACACACACACACACATATATACACACCACATACCCGCAATGCTGCACTGGCTTATTGATTAGCTTCATGACGCCTGCAGGAGAAAAAACACCCCGTCGTCTGAGCACAAAGACTTAGCTCTGTGTGTGTGTGTGTGTGTGTGTGTGTGTGTGTGTGTGTGTGTGTGTGTGTGTGTGTGTGTGTGTGTGTGTGTGTGTGTGTGTGTGTGTGTGTGTGTGTTTGTGAAGAAACTGCTGCTTTCGCTTTTAAAGCAACAAAGCAGGACAAATAATTGTGTAGAAAAAGAGTGCACTTTAGCAGATCTATATTCTTCCCATTTTTCAAGAAATGATCTGTAATTTTTTTAGATTGTTTTCCTACAAAACGTGAAGCCAGGATAGAAATGATGCACATTACACACTACACATTACACACTACACCTGAGCCAGATCAATAGCGCAGCATTGGACAGCTCACCTTGGCTGCGACTCTGTTCATGGCTGCATCCTGAATCCCAACACACCTTAAACCCTTTTTAAAGTGCACTAAACTGGATAATAAATAAAGGCTCTTACTCTGCATCTAGTGCACTACATGTCTGATAGTGAGCCCTAGCAGCAGCCTGTTCCCTGTAGAACACCACACTGGGTTTAAAATAATAAAACCTACAGTATATCATTTGTCCCCAACTGCCCTCCTGATCCCCATCCTAGTGTACTCGTGTACCCTTTAGGGTTCTTCGATGGTCTTAGATGTAAAACACTAATTGGAAAAAAAAAATCGATCAAACTAGAGCCCTTTGGAATGAAGAAACCCTTAAAGAACCCTGAAGAACCCTGACAGTGTTTCACTTTATTGGGATAATTGTTATGGATGATCAGAATTTGAAGAATCCTGACGTTTCACTGTCACTGACTCCAACGTGGGAAACTTTTACTTACTAAACGCTCCACACTATTTACATACCACTCAGAGACAGAGGTAATGGATTAACCAGATACGAGACTGAGTCAACATCTCAGCACAATGGCTCTTGTGATGGTGAGCATTACGTCTGTTTACACACACACACACACACACACACACACACACACACACACACACACACACACACACCTGCGAGCAACGCTGAGCTCACACAGACCAGAAAGCAGGTTCATCAATTCCTGTCCCATTTTCTTAGTGGGAATGTTTGCACACACACACACACACACACACACACACACACACACACACACACACACACACACACACACACACACACACACACACAAGACACATACACACACACACACACACACACGGGTTTAGATGATTTCAAGTAAGTTATTATGATTTTTTTTGGCACGTGTGATTTTATGTTTATCTCCTGTCTTTCTTCATCTTCAACATATTTTGCTTTACCTCAAACACAACCAAGGTTTTACCTCATTTACCTCACTGTTTACACAGCATACTAAAGCTCATTTATTCATTCAGCATTCAGTCATTCTTTTGTTCTTTCATTCGTTCCTCCTCGGTTATTGCCTGGTCAGAGTCACAGTGATTTAATGTAAGATAATAAACATCAGGCAGAAACAAACAAAAAGTTTAAAAAAAAAACAAAAAAAAAAAAACAGGAAAAGTGTGAGCAGCAGTAAAAATGGAGAAAATCTCTCTCTCTCTCTCTCTCTCTCTTTCACACACACACACACACACACACACACACACACACACACACACACACACACACACACACACACACACATCTGGCTGAGAAATAATTCTGAACTAGTGCGATGTAGCCTGGATAAATGACTGATGTTTTAGGCCACGCCCACGTATTTGTTTACAAGCCGATACAGATGTTGTAAGATGCCGATACAGATGTTCTCAGTACATTACACCACTAATCAGTGTTTATCAATCCAGCAGTAATTATCCATAACATATGTATTTTATATTTAAAGTTAAATTACATTCAATACAACAGAATCAGTTACTATGAAGTTTGATTAAATGAATGATTTGTGAATTGTAACTAAAAGCGTGTGAGTGTGGTACTGCACTCAAATCTGAGGGGTTTTCATTTATTTACTCAAACGGCTTTTGATTGGTTTTAAATGATATTTATTTCTACTGTATTATATTTATTATATTTACTCTCATTTTTAATAAATGTTTGTGTTTAACTACGAACTCATTCATTTATAAAAAAAAAGAATACATTTTAGTTGTTTTTAAAGAAAACCTGTGTTTGTGTGTGTGTGTGTGTGTGTGTGTGTGTGTGTGTGTGTGTGTGTGTGTGTGTGTGTGTGTGTGTGTGTGTGTGTGTGCCCGCGCTAAAATTCACATATTACTGTATAATATTAATAATCCAGTGAATAATAATTCCAGGTTGCTTTTCTTTTCTTGATTTTCATTTTTTCCCAGATCACACCAGTGCGCTCTCTCTCTCTCTCTCTCTCTCTCTCTCTCTCTCTCTCTCTCTCTCTCTCTCTCTCTCTCTCTCTCTCTCTCCTGCCGTTCACCATCACCGCCTTTCTGCTGGAGGAAAGAAACAGTGCTGTCTCTACTAGGTGCACTACAGCTGAGCCGGATCAATAAGTAATTTACTATTCATCACCTCGCCTTGGCTGGATGAGAGAAGGGTGTGATAAGAGTCACGGCTCAATCCCAAACACCTACTTGTTCCCTACTTAAGTGCACTACATGGGATATGAAATAACGGCTATTACTCCCTACTCTAGCACACTTTATACCCAATAGGGAGTGTTTAAGCATCAGTGCGGTGTTTCTCATATCAGTGCATTAAACAGAGTATGAAAAAGTGCTTCTGCACCATTTACAGCTCTGCATCCAGCGATATTTAGGACATAAATGCACTTTGCAGGGTGTATAAAGGCTTCAGCACTGAATGCCGAGTGTGAGACATGAAATATTGAGCTATCTGGGATTCATATTTGGAGCACGGTGACCTAAATGACCTGCAGTAGCCTGAATCCCAAATAGCTCATTACTGAATGCTCCATAAAGCGTAGAAACATCACAGAGGTGCCATTATTTATATTACTTTATATTAGCTAGTCAGTAGCTTAGATTAGCTGGAATCCTAAAGATACTGATTGGTAAGAAAATGATTTATTTTCTACAGATGCTCTAATAACAGTCCAGGTTTATATTAAGGTACTGCTTCTATTATCGTTTCCATAGCAACAGCTCATTTACAGAGAATTCGACAGTAGTAAAGTAAAGTAAATGTCAAAAAACACTTTATAAGTAAATGTATATTTTATTTTGGAACATATACGGAAGGCTCCTTCGGTGTTCGACGATGTTTAGCTTTATGTATTGTGTTTTCTACGGTAACTTGACATTATTTTTTGTCTTATTAACTTCAAGAAAGGGAGAGAATAAGGAGCTGGTGAAAAATTAAAAAAAAAAAAAAAAAGCTCCTTAACACAATTAGCAGAAGGTCATTGCATTGTTTATGTGGTGTATCTTTGGAGGGTGTAGAGAGGTTGCTGACATTCAGCACCAGGGTTCGTGTGTGTGTGTGTGTGTGTGTGTGTGTGTGTGTGTGTGTGTGTGTGTGTGTGTGTGTGTGTGTGTGTGTGTATGAAACAGCAGTGAGACAGTGAGGTGCCAGAGCAGGATGAATAATTAATGCTGAGAGATTAGCATGGTTAAGCGCTCTGTTTATCAGCACGTCCCACTGAGCTGCCAGACCACAGTGTGGGATTCAGGAGCCGTGCACCATGTTCTGGTGTTCTAATGTTCTGATGTTCTGCGGTCACTCTCCGGCTCCGGAAAACCAAAACCTGCTCCTGTAGAACACAGAGGACACGGCATGTGGTCTGCTCTCGTGTCTGCTCTCACACTAACGGACTTAAACACTGTTCTAGAAATTTCTCTGCATCATCTGCCTGTGTAATACAAATAAAGCTTTACATACACTCATTATTATTATTATTATTATTATTATTATTATTATTATTATTATTATAGATAGATAGATAGATAGATAGATAGATAGATAGATAGATAGATAGATAGATAGATAGATAGATATTTGTGCAGGTCATTAAATGTGGCCATGATCTTCTCCAGGGTCCTAGTTTGCCATTTGAACTCATTTTCCCCGGTGTTGTCCTCGAGGTCAGTGACCTTTGATCCCTCAAGGACCAGATGGTCTGCAAAACCACAAAAAAAAAACAGAAACATTTCTGTTTTTCTCTCCCTCTCTCTTTTCTTTACATTAGTCGCTTCCTGTAAACTGCAGATGAAATATCCACACCATCAGCGCTATTTCTGAGCTTCTCTTCAATCAGACTGAAGCATGAAGAGAGAGAGAGAGAGAGAGAGAGAGAGAGAGAGAGAGAGAGAGAGAGAGAGAGAGAGAGAGAGAGAGAGAGAGAGAGAGAAGGACAGGGAAAGCATCAAACCTAAAAGCATCGAATTACGGCAAGACATTTTAGCCGAAATTGGCTCAAAGTATGTGATTTAATTCAGCAGCGCTTTGATTGAAACATAATCTCATCTGCACCTAAAAGAAAAAGCCTTTACCTTAAAGCGCTACAGAAATACAGCTCAGCCTATCAGCATATATACATAGGCTACACAACCTCTCAGTATACACAACCTCTCACTATACACAACCTCTCAGTATACACAACCTCTCACTATACACAACCTCTCACTATACACAACCTCTCAGTATACACAACCTCTCAGTATACACAACCTCTCAGTATACACAACCTCTCAGTATACACAACCTCTCAACCTCTCAGTATACACAACCTCTCAGTATACACAACCTCTCACTATACACAACCTCTCACTATACACAACCTCTCAGTATACACAACCTCTCACTATACACAACCTCTCAGTATACACAACCTCTCAGTATACACAACCTCTCACTATACACAACCTCTCAGTATACACAACCTCTCACTATACACAACCTCTCACTATACACAACCTCTCAGTATACACAACCTCTCACTATACACAACCTCTCAGTATACACAACCTCTCAGTATACACAACCTCTCACTATACACAACCTCTCAGTATACACAACCTCTCAGTATACACAACCTCTTAGTATACACAACATCTCACTATACACAACCTCTCACTATACACAACCTCTCAGTATACACAACCTCTCAGTATACACAACCTCTCACTATACACAACCTCTCAGTATACACAACCTCTCAGTATACACAACCTCTCAGTATACACAACCTCTCAGTATACACAACCTCTCAGTATATACAACCTCTCACTATACACAACCTCTCACTATACACAACCTCTCAACCTCTCACTATACATGACCTCTCACTATACACAAACGTCTCAAATTGTTAAAAAGGCAGAAGACAAAGAAGAAGAGCCGAAGCTAACTCCTGTAAACCATCCTGAACCTGACAGATGGGAGTTTGTTCATTCTGTAAACACTAAACACTATTTGTTCCTTTTAAAATAATAATATTAATAATGCTGAACACTGAATGTAGAATTTTCAATTAATATTAATCATTTTTATTCTGTCAAGAAGGTCACTGTGAAGGTTTGTGAAACATCAGTGATAAATATAATGGTAAATATGTCAAATAGTAAATAACACAAATTTGTAAACTAATCCAATTCACTCCTGTGTTGTTGTTGTTGTTGTTGTTGTTGTTGTTGTTGTTGTTGTTGTTGTTGTTGTTGTTGTTGTGCATCCTGCTTGTTTCCTGAGCACCAGGTCTTCATGTGCATCTTGCTGGAGGACCCTTTAGTTTTAGAGAACACAGTAAATTGAACGCTGCTTAAGAGTTTATTAATACACATGAAGATAATAATTCTATACACTTTCTATACGTTGTTGCAGCTCGTCTTCACTGCGCTCTCATTTGGTCACCAGGTGTTTCAACTTTAGCCTGAAAGACGTCTTTTATTTTGTTAATTTTCTCCCACAAAAAATGCATTTAATTCGTAGGTATTTTGCATGTTTATGGTTTTGTGTTATTTTTATTTCTTTCCCCCATAAGGATTTATTTTATTGTTCCACAGAAAGGCGAGAGAAGGCGAGCGCGCGGCGGTGCTGACATCAGCCTCCCTAAAAAGGCCTGCGATCGCGGATCGAATATTTCGATTGCAAGCGAAAGCGATTTGCATATTGATCACTCTCTCTCTCTCTCTTTCTCTCTCTTTCTCTCTCTCCCTCCTTCCCTTCCCTTTCTTTTCAGCAGCAGCACGCCGCGGATCCATATCAGGAGCGAGCCGACTGAAACTAACCGAATGCACAGAGAGCACAGAAACGGATGCGACTTTTTTATCCCGACTTTCTGGGATTTTTTGGAAAACGATGGTTTGGTTTGCAATGTTCTCTTCGAATGTGGAGGCTCAAGGAAACGCCCATTATATGGAAGAGGAGGAGGAGGAGGAGGTGGAAGTGGAGGAGCACGCGCTGGCGAGGAAGACGCAAGGCAATGTTTCTTGGGAGAAAGTGAAGATTTGCATGACAGATACATTTGGATTGCGAAGTTTCTGACGAGTCTAAATATCACAGTTGAGTTTTTATTCTTTGTACATGCGCGTGCAGTATTAGGAAGACAATTTGGACAAATGTAAAAAAGAAAAGAAATTATCAATCGTAAAAGAAGGCAAAGCAGCTCCTCCCCGGAGGATGAGGGGTAGAGAGACAGGAGAGAGAGAGAGAGAGAGAGAGAGAGAGAGAGAGAGAGAGAGAGAGAGAGAGAGAGAGAGAGAGAGAGAGAAATGGTGTTTAAATGCATGCACTGACATTTCGCTTGCCGCAGAGATTTGCAGAATTGTGGAGGGAGGGCGAGAGAATTTTTTGCTGGCACGAGTTCAAAATATAAATTAATTTTTATTCGTTTACACTAATAATTATATCATATATCAATCTAAACGTGCCATCCAAAAACGATTCTTTGTAATAATTCGTAAAAAGAAAAAAAATCGCTATTTGCTTAATTAAAGTCAGAAGGGAACCCATATGTTTATGCTGCTAAATAAATAAATAAATAAATAAATAAATAAATAAACCTTCGATAAACATTCGATAATAATCAAATATTTAAAAAATGCATACAATAAAAATAATATCAGTATATCAGATCAGACATCACACTGTTAGCAGTAAAGCTGTTTTAATATCAGGATATTTTATGTATGATACGATTTTTCATTATTAGAACATGCTCAAGGCAACATAAAAGTGCACTATTTGTGTATTGATTATTTTAGATTAAAAATATTATTTTGATTGCAAAACTCAAAATTTCTTTACTACGGTCCGTCTATAATCCCAGTCTTGACCACAGTCAGTGATTTAATTTAATGTTTTCTTACAGCAGCTGCATCTGCTGTTTTAAACTTAGACTTTGACTGTGTGTGTGTGTGTGTGTGTGTGTGTGTGTGTGTGTGTGTGTGTGCGTGTGAGTGTGCGTGTGCGTGTGCGTGTGCGTGTGTGTGTGTGTGTGTGTGTGTGCGTGTGAGTGCGTGTGTGTGTGTGTGTGTGTGTGTGTGTGTGTGTGTGTGTGTGTGTGTGTGTGTGTGTGTGTGTGTGTGTGCGCGTGTGTGTGTATTTTAACAACATTGTACAGTTACACACTGTAAGATTACGAGAGCGAGCAGTTTATTGGAGTTTATGGAATTTAGAGAAAACCAGAACACACTGAAATATGAAGCTCTGTTTTAAAACAGGACTGTGTTGTAATTGTGTGCACTGATCTTTACTCTGGCTTTCTGGTATCTTTCGCTTTCCAGTATTTACAATAAATTAGCTAATTGTTGTTTTTTTTAATCTGAGGTGTACTTGCGGTGTATATTTATATTCCTTGTATATTTATCTGAAGACTTTTGCATGCTGATACTTTAGTGAGGATTTTAGATGTTTAGAACACATATTATAGATTTAATCAGATGTCACAGCCATGTGCTGGCTTTCTTTTCAGAATCCACATATAAATAGTTCCCACTAGTTTAAGTGGTCATTAAGTGATTTTATAGTATAATCACAATGATGTACTGATGATGATGATGATGATGATGATGATGATGATGATGATGATGATGATGGAGGATCCTGAACATATTGTTTCTATAGGTTTTTCTTCTCAGTGAGAAGGCCCCATCTCTGTACCACTAAATGTGTTACTCCTCTTTAGAACCGTTTTTAACCGGACGCATTGCCGTAAATAAGCTTTAGCTGTGGTTCGGAATATCCACAAGATTTGTTCGAAATCCAGAAGACAAATTCGTCGTCTTATTTACACAACGTGTGTGACTTTGGGTTTACTGGACAATCATTCGAGTGCGTTTGCTTTGTAAAAAAAAATGAAAGAAAAAAAAACATTATAAATAATTACCAAATTACAGTAATCTAAAAATTAACATTAAACTACAAGAAACAAATACAAATAAAACAGAGATGGCTCACTATTATGCCACATTTATTAAAAATGTCTTTGTTAATACAAAGAAAACGCTTTTTAAATAAAAGACGAATTTCAGAGCAATTATAGTTTGAAATCATAATTATTGAACGATTTAACAAGGTTGCATTTAGACTGCTTTTGGACATTTGTGCTTGATATGTTTCAAGCACACAGAGTTTTTTTGTGGTTTTTGTTTTTAATAACAGACTATAAAATATCTATAGCTTAGTGCTTTAACATATTTACAAATGAAATATAAGAGCGTTTTCCTGGACTTTTATAGAAATCTCCTATAATCTCTCCTGGAGTAATAAATAATAACTAGAATGATGGTGATAATAATTCTCTATGCGGTCTCCATTTCCACTTTCCGAGCCACACTATGTGAATACAGGATTTTTAGGTGTTTTAGATATTTTAGACATGTTTATTAATTGTTTATGTCAGTCATGAGTGTTTTAGCATAACCATGTCTGTATATAATAACGGTAATAATACATTATGTTCTATTATAGTACTATTATACTATTATATACAAATATATAGCGTTAATAAATTATATTTATTAATAGAATTTGTATTAAATATTCGAAAGTATATAATAATAATAATAATAATAATAATAATAATAATAATAATAATAATAATAATAATAATAATAATGATATTTACTTCATTCATTTTTATTGCATTATGTCAAGATTATTTCTGAAGTAATTAATATAATCTTATGTTTGCACTCGGATAAACGATGTGAAACATTCAGGTAAAAATTCCGCTTGTTAATAAACATTTGCTTAATAATAAACGTTTTATTTTCATATTAAACACCCATTAAACTAAACACCGCTACGGATCTAACTATTATTCCATTATATTTAGAAGCGAGTAAATATTTAAATCATTACAAATAATTGAAGATAAGAGATAATTTAATTATTATACAAATAGTTTCATTATTTGCAAGGAAAATTTGTGTGTTTTATTTACTGAAACTTTTAAAGAAGATCATTTCAAAACTTCTTTCCTTTGCTTTCTTTTTACAAATCGATATTTTGATAATTTTGCTTCCGAGCGAGGAATGTTTTATTTTATTTTATTTTATTTTATTTCATTTTATTTTATTTTATAAACATATAACAATAGTCTTACCGCCACACCCTTTCTCACACACACACACACGCACGCACACACACACACACACACACACACACACACACACACACACACACACACACACACACACACACACACACACGTGTGTGAATGGTACAGAAGCTGACTGAATTTATTTATTCATCGTTTTAAATTCATCTATTTAGCATTAGAATTTTGAGGCTTTTTGTTTTTATAAGCATTAGGCAACTTGTCCTTTGCCATTTTGCTCTAATGGTCGTTAGCCTCATCCTGACCCCAGAATAATGTAGGCTGCAAAATACAAAAAAATAAGAAAACAATCATGTAAGTTTGTTAATATTTAAGCTCCAGTATGTGTCCAATCTCCGGCACAATAACAATGTAAACCATGTTAATAAATCTGCAATAATAAACACTACTATGAGCACCGAATATTTAATGAATAATTAATCACTCTTTAAACTGTTTTCCAAAGCAGTGCGTTAACACTTAAAGCTCCCCCCATTTTACTGCCCAGTGGACTGATCTATTACCATGGAAACACTTAATGAAGTTTTCACGTGATGTCAGCTCGGATTGTTTGTAAACTGTTTATTTAAATATAAAAAACACAGCGCTGTAACAATCAATATGTGCACTGAAAGACAGACAGACAGACAAAGAGACAGACAGACAGACAGACACAGACAGACAGACAAAGAGACAGACAGACAGACAAACACAAAGAGACAGACAGACAGACAGACAGACAGACAGACAGACAGACAAAGAGACAGACAGACACAGACAGACACAGACAGACAGACAAATAGACAGACAGACAGACAAACACAAAGAGACAGACAGACAGACAGACAAACACAAAGAGACAGACAGACAGACAGACAGACAGGGAGGGAGGAAAAAGAATGAACATTTATTTAATCATGGACCTTCATGCAAAACACAGTCAAACTGCTCAAATGTCAAGTTTTTTTTTATTCCTGATCTTTTATTCCAAATGTCTTTTTTATGAAGCTAATCCATTTTATTTATTTATTTATTTATTTATTTATTTATTTATTTATTTATTTATTTGTCTCTGTGTGTGTTTAATGACCTAATTAGAGCTTTTTTTAGTTAGTTAATTAGTTAGTTGGTTAGTACGTTTGTTTGACTGTTTGTTTATTTGTTGACTTATTAATCCATTTATTGATTATTTCATCTTTAGTAATATATCAATCAGGTTTATCATTTTAATGGCAACATAATTACACCCTTATACACCATATCCTGTATCCTGTATCCTGTTATTAAAGCCTGGGCCACCAGCTGGGCTTCATGGGCCCCTGTGTGGGCCTAAAATTCACCATGAGCACCACAGACAATAGCCTCTATCATAGCACTTTGGTTGTCTCTGTGATGTATACTTTATATGCTGGAGTATATATATGTGTGTGTGTGTGTGTGTGTGTGTGTGTGTGTGTGTGTGTGTGTGTGTGTGTGTGTGTGTGTGTGTGTGTGTGTGTGTGTGTGTTTGTCTTTCCCTGAGTTACCTGCAAATACACACAAAGCTTAATTTATAACATCTCTTATCATGTAATGTTCATGAAACATTGTAATTCATGTCCTCCCTTACATTATAGCAGCTATAAACACCACGGTCATTCCCTCACCAGCCTCTCTTTAATCTCTCTCTTGAAATTAATAAGACAAAAACATAGCCTGTTGTGTTACCATGGAAACTAAAAGGAGCCAAAACTCCTCTGTCCTGAAGATGTCTGAAAACTTAAATACATAGAATTACATCTGACCGTTACATAGTGCTGAAACTGGAGACAGCACTCCAGTTACAAAAAATTACAGATAAAAATTACAAATAAAAATCTCAAGATAGCAACAATTTTGCTATATAGTGTGCATCGTACACACTCTTGGGAACGAGCTGTCGCTATAGAAATGATAAGTTATCAGATCTGGTGCATTAATATAAACTTGTGCTACTCTTAGTGCTGCTGTTATAAACTACTCAACACTTTCTGACCAATCAGAGAGCAGAATTTAACAGCGCTGTGGTGTACAATGACAACTCGCAGGTTTATATATCGGAATGTTTGTGTGTGTCTGTGAATTTTTTATTCTATTTCTATTTCTATTTCTATACTGTAAAGCTGCTTTGAGACAATGTGAATTGTTAAAAGTGCTATACAAGTAAACAGAATTAAAATATTATTATTATTATTATTATTATATGTAGCTGCATGTAAATAATACAAATGTATCTAATGTAAAAGAACTTACCAACGTTTATCATGACATATAAAATGTAATCTAAATGGGATGTAAAACACGTTATTGTAAATTAAATGTTATCATTCTTCATGTTCTAAATAAATGTGTTCACTTCCTCAGAATTTGTGGTTTGTTAATCTAAACAGCCACAAGATTCATACTGGTGTAATGTACACAAAATGACCAAAAGTATGTGCACTCCTGACCATCACACCCATATGTGCTTGCTGAACATCTCATGGTGAATATCGGGGTTTGTTTTCATTCATTTATTCTACAAGAGCATTAGTGAGATCAGACTTTGATTTTCAGGGTGTTAAGGAGACTCCAGTTCCAGTTCATCCTAAAGGTGTTCAGAGGGGTTGAGTCAGGGCTCTTTGTAGGACGCTTGAATTATTTAACTCCAGACTTCACCCCCACACTATGTCTTATGGAGCTCAGGGGCTTTGTTCACAGGGGCATTGTCATGATGGAACAGTGTTCAGGTCTCATAGTTCCAGTGAAGGAAACTTGCAATGTTACAGCACACAGAGATGTTTTATAAAATTGTGTGCTTCTCATTTTGTGTGGAGATAAGTGTGATGGTCAGGTGTCCTTCACACATTTTTTCAGCCACAAGCTAGGTGTATTTAGAGTTATAAAGTCAAGGTCAATCATCAACGACACTGATGATGATGGTCACATGACACATCTGAGTGGTAGATAAATTGATATTAAAGATTCTTACAGATAGACACTGGTGTAGTGACGTAGCCACAGTACAACATTGACTAAACTCCACCCTTTTCCCACCAAACGATGGATAGGAAATGGATTAGTGAATGGAAAGAGGCAAAGCTAAAAACACAGACAAGAACCATGTTTACTGCAATGTTTACATGTTTACTGTTTAATTGGACAAACACAAGATTAGTACAGGATGATATAAATAATAAAAATAATAAATGGTATCGTCTCTGCCACACCTCCCAAAAATAGGGCAATATAACGCAAACTCATTTAAGACAAATTCACTAAAAGTCTAAAGTTGGCGATAGAACACATGCAAAAAATCCCTTTCACAACCAGGGCATAATGGACGTTTCTTTGAAAAACAGCGCGCGCTGCACTTTGGCTCCTGAATAGCGACGTCACAAAGGGCTAAAGCGCGGTGGGCGGTGCCGCACAGGGTAACGATTGCGCATGCGCGCCGTAGTGAACGCAGCAATCAGTCAGTCAGAATCTTCGAAGTAAAGCAACACAAGAGGAGCAGCGGAGGCAGCAGCAGCATGGCCGGACACACGGAGAGCGCACACACCGCCACGGCCCCGCACGCGCTGCTGCAGGGACCGGGGCCTTAAAATCACACACTCTTTTTATTTATTCCTCTCCTTTTTATCTGTCTTTTTTTTCTTTCTTTTTGCGAACCAAAGCGATTGGATACATTTAAAAAAATATTTTTGTTCATATTTTTAATCATTCTGGATGCTGGAATTTTTTTTCTTTCTTATCTTCTTTAAAATGCCAAACCAAAGAGAACGGAAATTAAATTAAAAATCTTTAAGACTTTTTATTATCTGAAATAAAAAGAGGCCTCGCCATAAAAATAAATAATAAAAAAAAACAATTAAAAAAACAATAAAAATCCAGAGAAGGAGGCTGTACAGGATAAGGAGGCGAAGGAGGACAAACTTTTAAGCACGTGAGGAACTTTTGACTCTTTGGCGAGCAGATAGATGATTTGTCTACGAGCTCTCGCGCACGATGAACGCGCAGCTGTCGATGGAGAGCCTGGGCGATCTGCACGGCGCGAGCCATGAGTCGCCGGTGGCGGCCCACGCGCGCACCGCGGTGGGCATGGCATCAATCCTAGAGAGCGGGGACTATCCTCATCATGCTCATCCGCACCATCCTCATCCTCATCATCCGCACGCTCATCCGCATCCTCATCAGCACCGCCCCCCGGAGCACGCAGGTCTTGCTGGCCACCTGCACGCGGCGATGAGCGGCGCCATGGCATGCGAGGCGACCGCCGGTATGGGCATGAGCGGCACCTACACCACGCTCACGCCGCTGCAGCCTTTACCTCCCATCTCCACAGTGTCCGACAAGTTTCCTCATCATCCTCATGCTCACGCTCATCCTCATCAGAGGATCGCCGGAAACGTCAGCGGGAGCTTCACGCTCATGCGGGACGAGCGCGCGCTGGCCTCCGTCAACAACCTCTATGCGCCCTACCACAAGGACGTGGCGAGCATGGGCGCCATCCACGGCTCCCAGCATGCACTGCCCCCACCACCGCCGCCGCCTTACACCCACGAGAAGATGCTCGCGCCCGCCGGATTTGAGTCCCATCACCCCTCCATGCACGCGAGCAGCGTCACTTCGTCCACCTCGTCCTCGTCTTCATCTTCGTCCTCCTCCCCGGCCACGGGCATGATGGTGCAAATCAATGGCATCCATCACCACCACCACCACCACCAGCACCACCATCACCCTCATCATCCGCACGCACACCTGAGTGCGCAGGGACACCACCACCACCACCACGCGCAGGGAGCTCTCGGTGCCGCGCGGGACCGGGAGCACGCGACGCCAGTGGAGGAAGTGAACACCAAAGAGGTGGCGCAAAGGATCACTACGGAGCTGAAGCGCTACAGCATCCCACAGGCCATCTTCGCTCAGCGCGTGCTGTGCCGATCGCAGGGAACTCTCTCCGACCTGCTGCGGAACCCCAAACCATGGAGCAAGCTCAAGTCCGGCCGGGAGACGTTCCGCCGCATGTGGAAGTGGCTGCAGGAGCCCGAGTTCCAGAGGATGTCCGCGCTGCGCCTCGCAGGTCAGTCGCTCATGTGGGTTTTCTTCTTCTTCTTATCATCATCATCATCATTATTATTGTTATTATTATTATTATTATTATTATTATTATTATTATTATTATTATTATTATTATTATTATTATTATTAAAAAGGAAATGTATTCACTCTGCATAAAAAACCTATGAAGAGCAATCAACCCTCACACTCTCGGTCATCTCAAAGCTTTAAAATATATATTTTAAAAGCGTTTTTTTGTTCTGAAAACTAAATGAATGTTAAAGTATTGATTATATTGATTGAGTATTGATTATTAATACTCCTAATGTTTATTTATGACTAGCTGGACTTGTAGAAACACAACAGTTATTGCATTATTATTATTATTATTATTATTATTATTATTATTATTATTATTATTATTATTATTATTATTATTATTATTATTATTAATTCTAATAGGAATAATAATCATTATCATCATAAACGAAAGGAAAAAAGAAAACAGAATAAAGAGTGCTGTGGAGCTCTGGCACTAAAATATCCCTCTCTCATTGTACCGGTGCTATCAGATGTGTTCAGACACAGATCAGTGCTATTTCTACATTTTTATTTTTCGTTCGTCAGCTATAACCTGCTTCATGTAAACACTAAAACGTGGGGGAAAAGACTTCCGTTTTTGTAGCACAACACAAACTGGTGTATAAAAAGGTGAAGGGGATTTTTTTTGTTGCTTCTTGCTGAAATAATTGGGATTTTTGGAAGCATTAAATATTCCTGCTGGAACTTTAGGGGTTCCCAATGTGAAACAGTTAATAAAATCCCTAAAAATGATAGTAGAGTTTGATCGGATATTTAACAGACTACATTCCGAGGTGGACTCGGGGTTCTAAACTGCACTGTTCCTTAATGCTGGGGAGGTTCCATTAATAACACGTTTTAAACGTTTTAATAACACGTTTTAAAAGTGTGTTTCTTATACGTTGAACGGAGCATGTAGTGTATATGTAGTGTATATGTAGTGTATATATAGTGTATGTGTAGTGTCTCTATTTTTATGGCTATTTGTATATTTAAATGGTTTTTAAATCATTTACGGGCCACTCTATTCACATATAAATATTACGGTTACACACTTTAAAGAGTTTAGTGCTGTTTGCTGTTTACTGAGACACAACGTGGAAATTTTATTCTTTATTATACAGGAAAACAAAGCAATGCAAACAAAGCGCGCCAAAAACAAGCTGTTTAAAAACATATATAATGCAGATTTTAAATAGATATTTTAATATAAAGCTAAAATGAACCAGAAAAGACAAGAAGGAACAGGACTGAGCAGTGACGAGTGTTTTTAATCAGAGACACGTGTGTGTGTGTGTGTGTGTGTGTGTGTGTGTGTGTGTGTGTGTGTGTGTGTGTGTGTGTGTGTGTGTGTGTGTGTGTGTGTGTGTGTCTGCTTACTATTTATACTATACTATTTATATCTGCTCAACATTTCCGCATGATTATGTTGTTTTTTTTTTGTTTTGTTTTTTACAAAAGGCAGTGAGGCTTTGTGTGTGTGTGTGTGTGTGTGTGTGTGTGTGTGTGTGTGTGTGTGTGTGTGTGTGTGTGTGTGTGTGTGTGTGTGTGTGTGAGAGAGAGAGAGAGAGAGAGAGAGAGAGAGAGAGAGAGAGAGAGAGTCGCATATTAACGGTACTCTCTGGAATGCGCTGTCTGTGCTTTATATCTGTTTATATGGAAGGCCTGTATGTGTTTGTGTGTTAAAACGGGTTCCAATATTTTGATAAACACGTCACACACACACACACACACACACACACACACACACACACACACACACACACACACACACACACACACACACACACACACACACACGAAGAGAGGTTCAGGGCGTGTATCTATTATAGCCATGACCTTGATCCACATTTATTTGCATTGATCAATAAAGTAAGCGTTCAGAATCTCTCACCAAAACATCCGCCATGTTTTTACTGCATTTAATGGGTTTTTTTGTTTAATCTGCTGACATTTCGTTTGTTTTCTGTGGTTTGTGCGCATTAGGATGTCGGTGTTTACGGATAGATGTGGAGGCGGAACATGGATTTGGATTTTCTGTTTTAATTGATGCGTTTTCTGCTCGTAGTGCGTTTATTTAGTCCTGTTTACTTACTAAAATGTGTTTATTTATTTATTTGTTTGTTTATATTAAAAGTCACTATTTTCCATTTCAGTCAGAGCTGATTATTCTTTTACTAAACAGTTTGACGAAATCAGAGCTGATGATCTGCTTCGCCTTCTGTAGTAAAAGGATTTTACTCTTTATCCTTAAATATTTATCTGCAAGTTTAATTGTTCTTCCATTTGTTTGCTCGTTTGTTTGTAGCTTTCTTTCTTTTTTTCGTTTTAATTTGATCAGAATTTCGTAAGAGCAATTTTTAAACTTTACAGTGCACTTTACATGCTCTTTCTGATAAACAAGCAAATAAACAAACAAGCAAGCAAACAAACAAACAAACAAATGAATAAATATATTTTTTACGTTGTACATTTTCAGTACCGTCTCTCTCTCTCTCTCTCTCTCTCTCTCTCTCTCTCTCTCTCTTTAGAGATCTTACCCTGAAATCATACTGAATCCCATCATTTGTCATGTTTATGACATGAGCGCTTTGCAGCAGATCTCAAACACCAGGCTGTGAAATGAGATTTTTGTCTGTTTTCTGTAAGATCAGGGCATTTAATTTAAAGCTAATAAACGGGCTACATTCCAGAATGTGTACTAACCTGAACAGTTTGTGAAGCAGTTTAGTTGCATGAAGTAGAATTCAGTTGGAGTTATTTCAGAATTCTTGGAGCTGTGTGAGATTTTCAGGCTGAGCTGATTACAGCTTTATCTTTCACGCCAGTTAATATTTGTCCAAGAAGGAGAGATTCAGAGCTACACAAAGATAAAGGAATTTCTCCTTGTTGCTGTGGATCATCAAACACGCACTTATGTATCTATAAACCCATCATATATTATTTACCTAATTATCCCTTAAGGACTGAAAGCTTTAAATCGATTCATTAATACATTTACTTTTATATAAAGCTAATTCCGATACACACTAAAGGCTCAGACACTCAAACTCCAGCCACAAGCAACAGAAGAGTTTGTTTGGATTTTTATTTCTCAGAATGTCCCTTTATTTCCCTTTTATTACAGGGGCAGGGTCCAGGTTTGTAAACACGAGGTGGCAAAAACAAGAAAGGAAAAGCGCACATAGGGGTGAGAGCGGGGACATTTTTTGTGTAACAGTGAAAGCACATATGTAATTACTTTCTGTAAGAGATGAACATGAATTGTGTTGTGATGACGTCACTTGACATGTCTCTGCTCAAATCTGTGGAACATCTGCACTTTATTTTTGTAATTTACAGGTTTCTTGTTTGTGCATTAATTTCTGTGAAATCCTGGAGAGACTTGTTAATCCCTGGGAATTAATACTGATATTCATGCTGTCATACACTGTGAGGGAACTCTAAATAAAATGAAATAAAATGAAATTAAATAAAATAGAATAAAAACATGAAAAAATGAGAGTGAAAAAGGTGATCAGAAACGTGACAATGTGTGTGTGTGTGTGTGTGTGTGTGTGTGTGTGTGTGTGTGTGTGTGTGTGTGTGTGTGTGTGTGTGTGTGTTGGTCTGTTTGTGTGTTTGTGTGCATGTGTGTGTTTGTCTGTGTGCTTGTGTGCATGTGTGTGTGTTTGTGTGTTTGTGTGCATGTGTGTGTGCATGTCTGTGTGTGTGTTTGTGTGCGTGCGTGTTTGTGTGTGTATGCATTTTTGTGTGTGTGTGTGTGTGTGTGTGTGTGTGTGTGTGTGTGTGTGTGTGTGTGTGTGTGTGTGTGTGTGTGTGTGTGTGTTAAAGAAGTTTGTGTCTCTCAGACAAAGCCTACCACACTGTCACTTTCCTTGTTGTTTATTGTTTGTATATTTGTGTCAGTCAGCTGTTGAGGAGCTCAGGGGTGTTGAGTGGAGCACAAGAATGTATTAGGCTCTGGACTTGTTATTGCTAATGACAGTGTGATCTGACTAACGAGATCTAACGAGCCCTAATGAGTTTATTATCTTCTGAGCCTTTTACAGCTGGAAGGGTGTCAACACTTTTGCATATGCAAATTACAATTTTATGTACCATTCTTTTCATTTAACACTGATTGTAGCTGTGTTTTAATATTTACATGTAAAATGGTGAGTACTGAGGTTTTTAGGTCCAGTTTTGTAGTCCCAAGGTCCGGGGAGACGTCCCAGTGCTGTCACAGTGCTTTCTGTGTCTCAGTGATGAAGATAACGAGCTCTACCTCAGTTTTGTACCTTTAGATTTTTACTCAGCTATTTATTAGAAAATCAGTATTTATGTTTCAGTATTAATAGTATAATGTAACTTTGTTATTTTAAAGTCAACAAAAATTAGTCAAATTATTTGATTAAAAAGACATTTATTTATATATATTTTAAATATTTGTAAAAATTACATATACTTAAACTTTTTATCTTATTTTCCACTTGTGTGTATCTTATTTTTTCAGAATTTTAAGACACTAGTTTTAATCATTTCGTTTGTAATTGTAATAACAGTAAATTATTATTATTATTATTATTATTATTATTATAATTATTATTATAATTATTATTATTATTATTATTATTATTATTATTATTATTAGCCATTAGCAGATTTGTAATCAGTCACGTGTCTGAAATGAATTTTAAGGCTCGACATCCTGTATATCTATCTATCTATCTATCTATCTATCTATCTATCTATCTATCTATCTATCTATCTATCTATCTATCTATCAGCTACTTAATTGTTTTAGAAACAGAATGATTTATGATTTATTCATAATTTATTTATGATTTATTCTCTTAGTTCTTAGTTCAAGCTTTGCGTCTGTTGTATCTTATTTATTTCTTGTAATCATCTTATTCTGTTTTATCTTTATTTTTTAATCGAGAGAACGTCTTTATTAACATCGTACACGCGCAAAAAAAATGTAGTTGTAGCTCCCAGTAGTGCAGAAAAAAGGCTAAATTACAACAAACTTGCAATAAAAATCACTTATTAGATTAATATTTGATCTTCGCCTTTATTTCATTGCGTTTCAGTGAGCTGCAGGTGTTAGATGGTGTCACACTGCACCCTTGTGGTCATGTACAGTACTGCAACACAGACAGACGACACCCGGGCGAAGAGTTTTAGAAATGTAGAGAGACCAAGACCGATAAACAACACAGAAGATGCACTAGTCAATTGTGTGGAAATGTTCAGTATGAAAAAAAATCTGCACAACACACAGGAAGCAACTTATATAATTAAGTCTGCAGTTAATTTCAAACACGTCACGTCACGTCATCAGTCACGTCAAGACGTGTTTGGTGTGTGATGTTTCCATCTTTATTGCTGTACTGAACCTACAAGGCTAATACTGCTAACAGTTAGCGGAAGTGTATGACAAACAGAGCTGCTGTCAGCCTTCTGACTCACAGTAACTACAGAAGCACAACATCACAGAGAGAAAAGTGCTTGTAGTGACGTCACTTCTCAGGAGGAGGCGGGGCTTAATGTGTGTGCATTAAAGTAGCTAGTGTCTTGAAAATGTCTTAGATGAAATGTGAGTGATGATCAGATGGGCTTCTGACACAGTCTGTACTTTTCTCTCTGTTTCTTTCAGCATGCAAAAGGAAGGAGCAGGAACACGGGAAGAACGAGCGAGGAAGCGTCTCAAAGAAACCACGACTGGTTTTCACCGACGTCCAGCGTCGGACTTTACATGCAATATTCAAAGAGAACAAGCGGCCGTCCAAAGAGTTACAAATCACCATCTCTCAGCAGCTGGGCCTGGAGCTCGCCACCGTCAGCAACTTCTTCATGAATGCTCGCAGGCGGAGTCTCGATAAGTGGCTGGACGACGGAGGCTCCAACTCGGCCAACTCCTCGTCCAGCACTTGTACCAAAGTGTAACAGCTGCAGACTGACCCCAAAAACCCTTCGGTGGAAAAGCTTTAACCTAAAAGAAACTAAGCCAGAGAACTTCTGGACATAGTTTTTTTTTTTTTTTTGCCCTTAAGACTTGTACAATACTGATATTTATAATATCCAAAGAAAAAAACAACCAAACAACCAAAGACTTCTCCTTCTTCTTCTTCTTCTCCTCATTCTTCTCCTTCAGCGAGTATTTAAGACTTTATTCGTTTATGTCTGCAAGAAAGAAGTGTTACTGTGCGAATCATACACCCCAGCTTCCCACGCTCACTCACACCTCTCATTCTCGCTCCACCTGATTGGTTGGACTCTTTCTCATCACTGATTGAACACTGACTCTTCCTTGGAGTTGTTGTATCATTTTATTTTTTTATTTTATTTTATTATTGTTTGGTTTTATTTTGCGCGATTTGAGGCGTGTGACATCGAACGAGTTTAAGCACTGTGTCCAAACGGAGACGAGCACAGGTGTGATGATGATGTCACTCGTGTGCTTTGAGCTCCGCCCCTTTTCACCCACCTTCCCCTTCTTTCCCCCCATTTCCGAAAAAAATAGTAAAACGATTCTCCAGGGTTTGAGGATAAAAAACATGAAGCTGTAGCATCTTCTCACGGTTT
>NC_062530.1:26728044-26733044 GCF_022655615.1 Tachysurus fulvidraco
ACAAAAAATCATGATTTCATTTTCTTCCTTTCTGTCTGTTTTTCTTGTTTGGAATCTTCCTTCTTCTTCTTCTTCTTCTTCTTCTTCTTCTTCTTCTTCTTCTTCTTCTTCTTCTTCATCGAGCGATGATCATATTTAGAGAAATACTTTAATCGTTTTTCTTTCTTTTTTCCCCAAAGCAGTGACTCAAACTGCAAAATCCCACTTTTATAGCACTTCTTGTGTCACGCAGTTTTATGTTTTTATCTGTCTGCGCTTCATCTTCTGTGCTTTTTCTCTATTCTGTGTCCGGTAAAGAAAAGAAAAACGGGAGCGACGCACTAGGCGTTTCTCCACTTGTGTTTCTGTAATGTTTCATGGTTTGCGTTAATGACCAATGTGCTTTTAATTTTTTGTCTGACTTTGCTCTCTCTCTCTCTCTCTCTCTCTCTCTCTCTCTCTCTCTCTTCTTTCTTTCCTTCTCTCTCTTCCTCTGCCGTGCAATATCATCTACTGTGTTTGCTAAGCAAGAAAAAAAAGAGAAAAAAAAAAAAACAGAAGCAAGTGATGATGTCATCATGCTTTTTTTCAGTGTTGAAATGTTTCAGCATTTCTGTAGTCACAAAAAAATGTAGAAAATAAAAACAGTTGGGTTTTCCAGCACTGCAAAGATCAAACTCGCCTTTATTCTGTCTGTCTTTATTATTCACTCGGGCTCGGTCTCAAATGCGTACTCACTGCTCCAAATCGCTTCTCGGTGTACGGAAAAGTGTTTACGCGAAGAAACACGAACAAACGTGGTGTAGTGAACGTGCGGCTCCTCGTCAGTGTCGTGTGGTGATGCAGCCTGCTGTCAAAGCCATGAATTAACTCTGATGTCTGTGGTTTCTGCTGGAAGTCACATCATTAGTTGATTAAGACTCGATCTGCATGCAGATGCAGAGAGTCACGTGATCTCGGTATAAACAAACCTGTTAAAGAATAAAGAAAGAACAAGTCTGGGAGAAAACTGTTGATCAATCAGTGCTGGGTTGGAAAATTACCCCCAATTTTTTGAACATCCACTAAAAGATGGTGAGCAGGTAAAGAGTCGATTAGAGGAACCAAGACAGAAAGCTCAGAAGACAGAAGCTTCACAGCAGTCCGATGAAATCCTGTTTATAGTTTGACAAAACACAGACTCAGGGAACGTGTAGGGAAGGTTCTCTAGGCAGATGACACCAAGCATTACATCACACAGAATCCCTTATATAACACCTGAGAAATGGACAATGGGAAAGAGAGACTCCATTATAGAAATTTATATATAATGACCACTAGAGGGCTATTTTTTTTCTAAATAATCTACAACAGCTGCCATGTTTGAATGTAAAAAAATGGTAAATGTTTTTATGTTGCACATAAAGACGTTATTGTAGCATTTATTCGGTCTGTACATGCCGAGTGCTGATTATTATGAGCAGCTTGATGTTATTGTATCTAACACACCGGATTTAACTCATCAGTCTATAATCACGTCTCTGAAAATAAGTAAATCATCTCAGACCATTTCTTCTGGCTTTTAAATTAAATATGAGTCTAAAGTACATTTCAGCACAGAACACGATTCATTTTAAATCGTAATACTATTAGACGACCACTGGGTGGCAGCAGAGTGAATGTATTTTGATCATTTTAAAATGATTTTGTCTACCTCATTCTACCTTTCTTATCTTCTGACCTCTGAGTGGAAATGTAAATGATAATATAATATAATATAATATAATATAATATAATATAATATAATATAAATGCTATATTACCCATTGCATCACATATATAATCTACACAATAATAAATGGTGGATTTTTTAACATTTTAATTCTCTCTCTAAAACATTTCTGACACTAAAAAAGTTTAGTAAAATTATTTTTGATGCCAAGGAGAAAACAGTTATGATGCCAAAAGACCTGAAAAAAAGTTTTATAAAAATCTGATAGGTTAAACTCCACACTACATATAAATGTTAAATTAATGCGAGGACTGATGCTAAAGAAGTATGTGTAAAGAATCAGAGTTTGGATGTAATACTCATACTTCGCCACTAGGTGGAAGCAAAGTCCATATTAACGCATTAAAGCGCCATTTCGTTTACAATACCTCGGTAGATGGTGCTGTGACTTACGTTTCTCTCTTATACAAGTGTGTGTGTGTGTGTGTGTGTGTGTGTGTGTGTGTGTGTGTGTGTGTGTGTGTGTGTGTGTGTGTGTGTGTGTGTGTGTGTGTGTGTGTGTGTGTGTGTGTGTGTGTGTGTGTGTGATACAAGTACTGTTTTAATTTTTAAAAGGGCTTTCTACAGTTTTATTTAATCAGCAGCATTCCATCGTTAGTTTGTAGATGATGTCACTAAATCATAATTTATATCGTTAAATATTAAATATTATACAGAGAATAATATAGCATCAATGTGTGTGTGTGAATGTTTGTGTGTGTGTTTGTATGTATGTATGTATGTATGTATGTATGTATGTATGTATGTATGTATGTATGTATGTATGTATGTGTGTGTCTCTGTGTGTATGTATGTATGTATGTGTGTGTGTATATGTATGTATGTATGTTTGTGTGTGAGTGTGTATGTATGTGTGTGTGTGTGTGTGTGTGTGTGTGTGTGTGTGTGTGTGTGTGTGTGTGTGTGTGTGTGTGTGTGTGTGTGTAACTGTGTGTGTGTGTGTGTGTGTGTGTGTGTGTGTTTTGTTAACTGAATGCTAGTTTCCCAACTTTTTCTCACATAATCAGGACAGGATGGTTTCTGTTTGTGTTGTATTTTTTATTTCTTGTGACATTTATAATAATATACAGTAAAAGTAACACAAAGGCTTTTTCTGGTTTGAGCTTTACTACTGTCGTCGCCATGGTAACAGCCTAAATAACTCTGCTGTGTCCTAAACCTAAAAATATTTATACCCTGTGTGTAACTACTAGTCTTATACACTGCTACTCACACACAGGAAACATTAAATCGTGTCTTAATTACATTTTTGGTAGAATTTTCCCTTCTGAATAACTTAAAGCTCTTTAAGAGTCAGAGTCGGATCATTTGGCTCAGCTCAGACGGAGGAGTCGACTCTTTCGGCTCACATGCGACTCTTTTTTTGTCTTGTTTTCCTCGAAGCCGGACAAAATGTTAATAAATCTGACTAGTGTCAGTTTCTCTTCAGCAAAGTGCGAATAAAATTGCTCATAAATACCTACTTTAACTATTATTTTTGCTTTGCGTGTTTGTAAAATCTAAATAAAATTATTGTTAAATCAGCAAAACTGCAATAATAAAATACAATAAGCACCTGAATTAAAAATTTAACCGATATTTTATAGCTAAAATAAAAACATTGTGTACGTAAACCTTCGAAAAAAATATATATGTCAGAGTCGGCTCTAAAAGAGTCGGTTAACCTAAAAGAGTCGGTTCAAATAGTCATTCTTCACATCCTGGCTATTGTATGCATTAATAGTATCGATAAGAGTGTGTTGATCGTTAGATAGTTATATTTTCACTGTCTTTTTTAGACGTTTTGCTTTTCAGTGTGTATGTGTGTGTGGACCTATGGACGTTATCCTAAAGATTCGCTTCACACGAATTGAAATGAATTAATGAATCATTTCCTTGGAGCTTCAAGCTAATAAATGAACCGAACTTATGAATCGACTCCTCTGTGCTGTAAATGTTCTGGTTGCACTATTGAATTCTTTTTAATAAATATTTAAACGATTAGACAACCAAACTAACTAAAATAATTGCTGTTAAATATAATATAAATATTTAATTGCTGTTAGAAATAATATAA
The DNA here is from genome assembly GCF_022655615.1 of Tachysurus fulvidraco. Taxonomy (NCBI): domain Eukaryota; kingdom Metazoa; phylum Chordata; class Actinopteri; order Siluriformes; family Bagridae; genus Tachysurus; species Tachysurus fulvidraco. The sequence goes on from NC_062530.1 coordinate 26,731,851, forward strand.
ATATTTAGTGATTTTGTTTTGTTTTGTGCTGTAGAGCGAGAAGCGGAACAGGAAGTGACGACATGAGGAGGAGTTCTAGCATGGAGGGTCACGTGTCCTGACGTCCAGCGTCTTAATGTTTTGACAAGCAGCTCTAAGGAGCAGAGTAGCAGAGACGTGCATCAGCTGATCGTCCTTTATTATGATGAAGATGATGGTTATAACGCTTCATGGCGGTTTAGCGGAGATACAGACACAGTGTAATGTTTAGTTGGGATGTTTCCTGTTGGGTTATTTAGCTGGTTGCTGCTTGTTTAGCAGGTTAAACTTTAGTTAACCTAGTTGTTGATTAGTCAGTAGAGCTTTGGGTCTGATGTCATGGTCCATAAACACACGTGTCATTACAGAATGGCGTGTTGATGGAGATTTAGAGTCGCAGTGAAGACACTGAGGGTGTGTGTGTGTCTGTGTGTGTGAGTCAGGGTGCTATGGAGGCTTGGGATGGTTCATAGCTTATGTGTGTGTATTTTATGTTAGATCAGATCTTGGTGTTGGTGATTTCACTGTAAAGGTTTAAGTGGTGTTGGCATGAAGAGATGGACACACACACACACACACACGAACACACACACATACGAACACACACTGCAGCAGGACAAGGTGACTTCTTTGAACGATCCTAGTCATTTGCACGAGTGATTTTGGGGACTGTAGATCAGCTGTTATTGTGCTGGAGCTGCTGATGGTGTGGAGGCTCAGGGCTCTGAAGCAGAGACTCGGAGAGGTTTATTATTAGAGCCACAGACTGAAGTGTGCAGAAGGAGGAAGGAGCTGAGGAGAGCTGGAGGACCACACCGAAGGAACCATGAAGCCTGAGCGAGGTAAACATTGTGTGTGTGTGTGTGTGTGTGTGTGTGTGTGTGTGTGTGTGTGTGTGTGTGTGAGAGAACACTGCTTTCAGCGGACAACGTGTGTGTCTGTGTGTGTGTCTGTGTGAACACCGTGCTTTTCAGGGGACTGTGTGTGTGTGTGTGTGTGTGTGTGAGAGAGAGAGAGAGAGAGAGAGAGAGAGAGAGAGAGAGAGAGAACACTGCTTTCAGCGGACAACGTGTGTATGTGTGTGTGTGTGAGAGAACACCGTGCCTTTCAGGGGACAACGTGTGTGTGTGTGTGTGTGTGTGTGTGTGTGTGTGTGTGTGTGTGTGTGTGTGTGTG